>NW_006921661.1:5047669-5048901 GCF_000298275.1 Orycteropus afer afer | reverse complement strand
CTGTCTTGTTGAACTTTGCTACTAGTGCTGGAGCAAGATGGTACCTCATTGTTGTTTTGATTTGCATCTCTCTAATAGCTAATGATCGTGAGCATTTCTTTGTATGTTTGTTGGCCACTTGAATATCCTCCTTGGTGAAATGTCTATTCATGGACATCCTTGTTTTATTTATGTTGTGATTTTTAATTTAGGACCATTATACTTGAAAAATATTATGCATTTTATTCTTTCTCAGTTTAATAAACAAGGTCCCTTAGTACTGTGCTTTGCTTTAACTATCAAAGATTTTCTCTTTCTCAACCAGTTATTCGTGTGTTTTGTAGTTGGACAATCTGTTCTGCATAAGCTCAAACACCCGAATTTGATTCTTGCCCCCACAGGATCTTCTAGAATATTGCAAAGAAACATTACCTATAGAAGACAAAAACTCAACACTCACAAAAGCTGATAAAGTTAGGGATGATTCTTCAGAGTCTCTTAACCCCTTCTCACTGTGCACTTAAATTTACCATTGGAGAATTTCCAGCATATGTTTAATTTTCAAAATATTATTTGCTAGTCAGAAAGCTCTGTGCCCTTGTTCAGCACTATCTCCTTTGTGCCTGATACATAGTAGATGTACAAAAATGTTTATTGAAAGGATAAGTTCCCAGAAATACACTCCCTGTAGTCTTTGTACATCTAAGTACTCTCTATCCATCAAGGAACATCTCCCCATGAAGTCAACCCTCATATCTTCAGATAAAAGGTAAAAGTAATCTTTCCCACCTGTATTAGTTTTCTGTTTCTTCATAACTAAATTTCCACAAACTGAGCAGCTTAAACAACACAAATTTACTGTCTTACAGTTCTGTAGGTCAGAAGTCTGAGTAGGCTCAGCTGGTTTCTCTGCTCAGTCTTATAAGGCTGAAATCAAGGTTCCAGTCACATTGGGCTGTTATCTGGAGGCTCTGGGGAAGAATCCTTTTCCAAGTTCATTCATATTGTTGACAGAATCCAGATCTTTAAAGCTGTAGATATGAGGTGCTCACATACTTGCTGACTGTCAGCTGGGGGCTGCTCTCTCTGCTCCTAGAGCTCACCCACATTCCTTCTTAATGGCCCCTCCATCTTCAGACCAGCAGTATCCCACTGAGTCTTCTCATACTTCAAATCTCTCTAACTTTCTCTTCTGCAACCAGCCAGAGAAAACTCTCTGCTTTTTAAAGAGCTCTAGTGGCATAGTTCCTAAG
>NW_006921661.1:5044833-5047364 GCF_000298275.1 Orycteropus afer afer | reverse complement strand
TTCAAATAAGGGTATCATAGAAGGTTATACTTTTCTTATAGTTCTCTTCATCGTCATTCTAAGAGATAACATCCTTCAGGACAGCATCCATGACTGAGTCATTTTGTGATATCCTGTCATACCTTGCAGGAGCTCTGGTGGTGTAGTGTCTAAGGCATTTGATTGCTAACCAGAGGCTGGTGGTTCAAACCCACTGGCCACTCCTCGGAAGGAAGGTTGGGCAATCTGCTTTTGTAATGATACCACTTTGGAAACCCAAGGAGGGGTCTCTATGAGTCAGATCTGATTCTACAGTAAGTTTAGTTTCTGGTTTTATCATACCTTGCAAGTACTAGGTAGTCACTATAGAGCTAATGCGCTAATTATTTTCAGTTGATTACAAATGAACTAATTACAACTGAATTGTGAGGTGAAGTGATGATTAAAATACCAAACCAAATTGCAAGAGCATTTGTGCAGTTGGAGGAGCCATGTGAACTGATTGGATAGTTCACTGCTGAGTCTTTTCTTTTTGAAATTACATTTACTTATGATCAACCAGAGAGACTAAACAGTGGACACATGAGCCTGGACTCTTGCAGTTCAAGCGAGGTCAGAGGAATTCCACATACACACACAAAACACTTAAAAGGCATGAAGTAGATTATATAGTAAAATTAATATTTTAAGGAAAAATTTGATCATTAATAAGAACATTCTGAAAAACTGTGTTCCATTTAGGGCACCTCATTACCAGATTCTTTAAGGGAAACTGGACAGAGTTCAGAGACTTAAAGAATGATTAAGAAGCTGTAGGGATTAACTTACAAGCAAAGATTTTGAAAGACTAAATATGTATAGCATAGCTGAACAACAGCTGAGTAGAGATGAAACTATTGTCAGATGCCTGGTATTGAGAGAAATAATGTGCTTCTCTGATGAAGAGAGTTGAGGATTGCTTTCTGAATATTGGGATTAAATGAAGAATGAGAAAACACAGTTTGTGCTAACTACCTTGTTTATACTGTAATGTAAACTTTGTTGTTGTTGTTGTTATTTGCCGTCAAGTCGGCTATCAGACTTGAATTCAAATCCCAGCTCTTCTACTTGCTAACTGTGAAGTTTCAGGCAACTCCTTTAATCTTTTTGAACTTTGTCATATATAGAGTGGGGATTATAGCACCACCCACCTCATGGAGTTACTATGAAGATTAAATGAGATGACATATGTGAACAGTCCAGTTCCATACCTGGCACAGATTACAGGTTGAGAAAAATAGTAGCTGCTATTGATATTACTATTATCATCATCATCCTTTGGTGGTTAAAAGTTCAGAGTTCAAGGGCCAGACAACCTAGTGTGCAAATGCCAGATGTACCATTTATTGACTCTGTCACCATGGGTAGTTCACTGTATATATATATATAACTTTTTATTAGTTTTTTAACCATGTTGTTAGGCACCATGGAGTTGGTTCCAACTGATAGTGACCCTGTGTACTACAGAATGAAACACTGCTTAGTCCTTGTACCCTCCTCAAAATCATTGCTATGTTTGAGCCCATTTTTGCAGCCACTGTGTCAGTCCATCTCATTGAGGTTATAATGAAAATTGAATGAAATGATATAAAATGCTTAGCATAATGTCTGCCACATAATTAATAACCTGATAAATATGTTAACTATAGCTTTATTTGCCAGAGTGGCAGGATCCAGGTAAGGCCCCACCCCCAAAAGGCAGGAAGTGGGGGGGTGGGAATCTGGGAAGACAGACAGAGCTTCAGGATCCAGGTAAGGGGAGGGTGAAGAGGTTTTGAACAGCTAAGGGAGACAAACTTGTCTGTCAGTTTGTCATACTATGGTGGCTTGCATGTTGCTGTGAGGCTTGAGGCTGTGCCACTGGTGTCTCAGATGCCAGCAGGATTGCACATCATGCACAGGTTTCAATGCAGCTTACAGACTGAGACAGACTAGGAAGAAGGAAGAGGCCATCCACTTCTCAAAGAATTGGCCAGGGAAAACTTTATGAATAGCAGAGAAACACTGTCTGATACATTACTGGGCAACTTTATGAATAGCCTGGAAACATTGTCCGATACAGTCCAGGAAGACGAGGTCAGAAGGCTCTCAAAATACTACTGGGAAAGTGCTGCCTCATCAGAGTAGAACCAACGTTAATGATATGGATAAAGTAGAGCTTTTGAGACCTCCATTTGCTGACAAGGCACAACTCAAATTGAGGAGAAACAGCTGCAAACATCCATTAATAATCAGAAAATGGAATGTATGAAGGATGAATCTAGGAAAACTGGAAGTTGTCAAAAATGAAATGGAATGCATAAAGATCAATATCCTAGGCATTAGGGAGCTGAAATGGACTGGTTTTGGCTATTATTAATCAGACAACCATATGATCTACTATGCTTGTTGTTGTTGTTGTTGTTGTTGTTAAGTGCTGTCGAGTCATTTCCGACTCATAGTGACCCCATGCACAGCAGAACGAAACACTGCCCTATCCTGCACCAGCCCCACAATCCCTGCTATACTTGAGC
>NW_006921661.1:5039637-5040953 GCF_000298275.1 Orycteropus afer afer | reverse complement strand
CTACTACTATTCAAATTTATGCACCAACCACCAAAGCCAAGATGAGGAACCTGAAGATTTTTATCAACTTCTGCAGTCTGAAATTGACTGAATGTGTAATCAAGATATGTTGATTATCACTGGTGACTGGAGTGGAAAAGTTGGAAACACAGAAGAATCACTAGTAGTTGGAAATGTGACCTTGGTGACAGAAATAACACCAGATATCGCATGATAGAATTTTGCAACACCAACAATTTATTCATTGCAAATACCTTTTCCAACAACAGAAATGGTGGCTATATACGTGGACTTGCCAGATGGAGTACACAGGGATCAGATTGACTACATCTGTGGCAAGAGGCGATGGAGAAGCTCAATATCTTCAGCCAAAACCAGGCCAGGAGCTGATTGTAGAACAGACTATCAATTGCTCATATGCAAGTTCAACTTGAAGTTGAAGACAATTAAATGAGTCCACAAGAGCCAAAATATGACCTTGAATCTATCTCTCCTAATTTAGAGACCATCTAAAGAATAGATTTAATGCATTGAACACCAATGACCAAAAACCAGAAGAATTGTAGTGTGACATCAAGAACATCATCCATGAAGAAAGCAAGAGGTCATTAAAAAGAAAAGAAAGGAAGAAAAGATCAAATGGATGTCAGAAGAGAGACTCTGAAACTTGCCCTTGAGGGGAGAGTAGCTAAAGCAAATGAAAGATGTGACAAGATAAAAGAGCTTAACAGACAATTTCAAAGAGCAGCTCAAGCAGACAAAGCCAATTACTATAATGAAATGTGCAAAGACCTGAAGTTAGAAAAGCAAAAGTGAAGAACACACTTGGCATTTCTCAAGCTGAAAGAACTGAGGAAAAAAATTTAAGCCTTGAGTTGCAATATTGAAAAATTCTATGGACAAAATATGAAATGATACAGGAAGCATCAAACGAAAATGGAAGGAGTACACAGAGTCACTGTACCAAAAAGACCTGGTTGATCTTCATCCCTTTCAGGAGGGGCATATGATCAAGAACCAATGATATTGAAGGAAGAATTCAAAGCTGCACTGAAGGAATTGGCAAAGAACAAGGCTCCAGGAACTGACGGAATATCCATTGAGATGTTTCGACAAATGGATGCCCCACTGGAGGCACTCACTAGGCTATGCCAAGAGATTTGGAAGACAGCTACCTAGCCAACTGATTGGAAGAGATCCATATTTGTACCCATTCCAAAGAAAAGTGATCCCACACAATGTGGAAATTATTGAACAGTATCATTAATATCGCATGCAAGTAAAATCTTACTGAAGATAATTCAAAAATGGCTGCA
>NW_006921661.1:5026609-5038487 GCF_000298275.1 Orycteropus afer afer | reverse complement strand
GAGATGGGCTCAAGTATAGCAGGGATGGCGGAGCTGGCGCAGGACTGGGTGGTGTTTCATTCTGCTGTGCTCTCGCTATGAGTCAGAGACGATGGCACCTAACAATGATAGCATTATTTTCATTAACACCATTCTCATTTTGCCCTAGAACCTAGCCAAAGATATAGTGTACATGTATGCAAATTTTTTCCATATTTTCCCTATTCTAAACAATGCCATACACAGATCTCCATTTCCACCATCACCATCATATTTAAAAACAGAAGAAAAAAAAAAAAAACTCTTCCATAATGGTTGAACTAAGTTCATGCTCACTAATACATAGTGATCATGTCAGGTATTTGTGGTCACTATACATTATTGGGAATATGCCAGAATGGATTTTTGTGTTCCTTACATAGTCAAATTTATGGCAACAGATTTAAGTGTATTTGTCATTCTAATCAAACTCCAGTACTTCAATTTCCCTGAATTTCTGTGAAAGAATCTTTATACTTAATAGAATTTTCATTTTGTTTTCTCCACACTTAAGAACTGTCTGTGGCTCCTCAGAGCATATAGTATTGTCTGGTTGCAGTAAACAGAACCTATTCTAAATAGATCAAGTAGAAATATTATTCATTAGAGCGTTGTTAATTAGAAAGTATAAAGATTAATCAGAAGATATATAACAAGGGAATTGGACATTCATCAGAAAACATTAGGTGACTCACAGAAACTCTCGGAGGACCAGAAGAAGAGATATAGATGCCAAACAAGCATGTGAAAAGGTGCTCAATATCATTAATCATTTGTTGTTGTTGTTAGGTGCCATCAAGTCGGCTCCAACTCATAGTGACCCTGTGTACAACAGAATGAAACACTGCCCAGTCCTGCACTAGCCTCACAACCCCTGCTGTACCTGAGCCCATAGTTGCAGCCACTGTGCCAATCGATCTTGTTGAGGGTCTCCCTGCTTTTCAGTGACCTTCCACTTTACCAAGCATGATATCCTTCTCCAGTGAATGATCCCTTCTGACAATATAACCAAAGTAGATGAGATGAAGATTGGCCATTCTTGCTTCCCAGGAGCATTCTGGCTGCACTTCTTCCAGGACAGATCTGTTAGTTATGGCAGTCCATGGTGCTTTCAGTATTTTTCACCAACACCACAACTCAAAAATATCAACTCTTCTTTAGTTTTCCTTATTCATTGTCCAGATTTCACATGCATATGAGGAGACTGAAAATACCATGGCATGGGTTAGGCCCACCGTAGCCTTCAAAGAGACATCTTTGCTCTTCTGCACTTTAAAGAGGTCTTTTATAGCAGATGTAGTCAGTACATCATCTGATTTCTTGACTGCTACTTCCATTGGTGTTGATTGTGGAATCAAGTAATACGAAATCTTTAACAACTTCAGTCTTTTCTCCATTTACTGTGATGCTGCTTATTGGTCCAGTTGTGAGGATTTTCATTTTCTTTATGTTAAGATGTAATCCATACTGCTGCGTGTAGTCTTTAATCTTCTTCAGTAAATGCTTCAAGTCATCCTCACTTTCAGCAGCAAGAATGTATTATCTGTATATCATAGGTTGTTAATGAGTCTTCTTCCTCCAATCCTTATGCTGTTTTCTTGTTCATATGGTCTAGCTTCTTGGATTTTGCTCAGCATACAGATTGAACAAATATGGTGAAAAGATACAACCCCGATGTGCTTCTTTCCTGATTTTAAACCATGAAGTTTCCCCTTGTTCTGTTTGAACAACAGCCTCCTGGTCTATGTACAGGTTCCTCATAAGCACAATTTAAGTGTTCTGAAATTCCCATTCTTTTCAATGTTATCCATAATTTGTTATTATCCACACAGTCGAATACTTCTGCATAGTCAGTAAAACGCAAGTAAACATCTTTCTGGTGTTCTCTGCTTTGAGCCAAGATCCATCTGACATCAGCAATGATATCCCTCATTCCACGTCCTCTTCTTAATCCAACTTGCATTTCTGGAAGTTCCCTGTCAGTGTACTGTGGTAACTGTTTTTTAATTATCTTCAGCAAGATTTTACTTGCATGTGATATTTATGATATTATTCAACAATTTCCACATTCTGTTGGATCACGTTTCTTGAGAATTGGTACGAATATGGATCTCTTCTAGTCAGTTGGTCAAGTAGCTGTGTTCCAAATATCTTGGCATAAATGAGTAAGTTCTTCTAACGTGGCATCCATTTATTGAAACATCTCAATGGGTATTCCATCAATTCCTGGAGCCTTGTTTTTCACCAATTCTTTCAGAGCAGCTTTGATTTCTTCCTTCAATACCATTGGTTCTTGACCATATACCATCTTCTGAAGTAGATGAACATTGACCACTTTTTTGGTACAGTGACTCTGTGTATTCCTTCCATCTTCTTTTGATGTTTCTTGTATCATTCAATATTTTGCCCTTAGAATCTTTCAGTACTGCAACTCAAGGCTTGAAATTTATTAATTTTTTTTTTTATTCAGTTCTTTCAGCTTTGCACATTTCATTACAATAATTAACTTTGTCTTCTTGAGCTGCTCTTTGAAATCTTCTGTTCAGCTCTTTTGTCTTGTTATTTCTTCCATTTGCTTTAGCTGCTCTCGATTTAACAGCAAGTATCAGAGTTTCTCCTAACATCCATTTTGGTCCTTTCTTCCTTTCCTGTCTTTTTAAAGAAGAAATCAAGCCAAAAAAACTCATTTTTAGTTTGGAATTTTTTGGTTTGCTTTCTTCATCGATGATGTTCTTGACATCATCCCACAGTTCCTCTGGTTTTTGGTCATTGATATTCAAAGCATCAAGTCTCTTCTTTAGATGGCTTCTAAATTCAGGTGAGATATAATCAAGGTCATATTTTGGTTCTCGTAGACTTGTTTTAATTATCTTCAGCTTCAATTTGATATTGCATATGAGCAATTGATGGCCTGTTCCATAGTCAGCTCCTGGCCTTGTTTTGGCTGAAGATAATGAGCTTCTTTCCACAGAATTGCCTCTTTCCACAGATGTAGTTGATCTGATTCCTTTGTATTCCATCTTACAAAGTCCACATGTATAGCTGCCATTTATGTTGTTGAAAAAAGGTATTTGCAATGAATAAGTCATTGGTCTTGCAGAATTCTATTTTGTAATCTCTGGTGTCATTGCTATCACCAAGACCATATTTTCCAACTACCAGTGATTCTTCTTTGTTTCCAACTTTTGCATTCTAATCACCAGTAATAATCAATACATCTTGATTGCATGTTTGGTCAATTTCAGACTACAGAAGTTGGTAAAATCTTCGATTTCTTCATCTTTGGCTTCGGTGGTTGGTGTGTAAATTTAAATAATAGTGGTATTAATTGGTCTTCCTTGTAGGCATATGACTATTATCCTATCACTGACAGCATTGAACTTGAGGATAGATCTTGCAACATTCTTTGAGGTGATGAATGCCACACCGTTCCTCTTCAATTTGTCATTCCTGGCATAGTAGATCATATGGTTTTCTGATTCAAAATGGCCCAAACTAATCCATTTCAGCTCATGAATGCCTAGGATATCCATCTTTATGTGTTCCATTTAATTTTTTACAGCTTCCAATTTTCATAGATTCATACTTCATACATTCCATATTCCAATTATTAATGGATATTTGCCGCTGTTCCTTCCCATTTTGAGCTATCTCACATCAGCAAATAGAGGTCCCCAAAACTTTACTCCATCCATGTCATTAAGGCCAACTGTACTTTGAGGAGAGAGTTCTTCCCCAGTCATATTTTGAGTGCCTTCTGACCTGAGGGGCTCATCTTCCAGCACTGTATTCAACAGTGTTCCAGGGCTATTCATAAAGTTTTCCAGTAACATATCAGGTAGTGTTTCACTACTATTCATAAGGTTTTCACTGGCCAGTATTTTTGAGAAGTGGATGGCCCCTTTCTTATTCCAAGTCTGTTTCAGTTTGAAAGCTCCACCAAAACTTGTCCACCATGGGTGACCCTGCTGGTATTTAAATACCGGTGGCATAGCCTCCAGCCTCACAGCAACATGCAAGTTACCACAGTATGACAAACTGACAGACAAGTGGTGGACATTAGTCATTTGTTGTTGTTGTTGTATTGTGCCGTCGAGTCAAACCCGACTCATAGCGACCCCTCCTTGGGTTTCCAAGGCAGTATCACTACGGAAGTAGGATTGCCCAACCTTCCTTCCAAGGAGTGGCTGGTGGGTTTGCATTAGTCATTAGGGATATGTAAATTAAAATCATAGTGAAATATTACTATACACCTTCTAAAATGGCTAAAATTTAAAAAACTGACAATTTCAAGTGCTGACAATGATGTGGAGCATCTGAAATATGCATACATTGTTGATGGGAATGCAGAATTGTGTATCCACTTTGGAAAACAGTTTGACATTTATTTATAAAGTAAAACATATATTTACTATTCAACACAGCAATTCACAAGTCCAGACAAAAACCTGTGTCTAAGTGTTTATACCTTAATTCATAATAGCCAAAAGTGGAAACAACCCAAATGTTCATTAACTGGTATATCAGATAAATAATTTGTGATACATCCATTCAGTGAAATACTCCTCAGCCAAGAAAAGGAACAGCCTGTTCATACATGCAACAACATGGATGAATCTCAAAAACGTAAGTGGAAGAAACTAGATACAGAATCTATATACGTATGATCCCATTTCTACAACATTCACAAACACTGTCTCTGTCCTGTTAGACTGTGATCTTCTTGATCTATATGTATGTACAGTTCTTAACACTAAGATTGCATCAAACGTAGGGTGAGACTAGAAGCAGAAATGCTGAATTTAAGCCACTTAGACAGTAAGGTCTGGCTCCAAAGGGAATCAAAAATCCAGATTGGGTCAAAGGTCAATACAGGGTAGTTGGAGGTAGGTCAGGGAGCACAGGACTATCAGGAGAGCTTCCTACTAGACCTGACAGCATGAATATCTGCTGGATCTAATGGATCCTACACAAATTTGTCCATTCACATAGTCTTTAGCCTCCAGAGAACATAACTATTGTCTGATGATCATTAATTAAAGCTGATGGTAGTTACTGGCAAGAAAATGATTTGCCTTTGATAAATTTCCAGCTCTAGTTTGCTTCTTCATTTGCAGTGTATTTTACTGACTCTTCAGCAGCTCACAGGATTGGCAGTGATAGAGACCACACTTAAAGATCAGGTTGGCTCCAGAGTTGCCTCAGTTTAATAGCACTTCTACTTGTTTTCCGGCCAACATAAGATTCTGAAGCAAAGGACCATTTTAATTGAAATGTTCTTAATATGACAGATTTCATAATGATAAGTTTGGCTTAAGTATAACCTATGCCTCATAAACACAACGAAGCAACAAAGAAAACAGCCTGTGGTTAGAACTCAGCAAACTTAGATTCTAAACTCAAGCTGTTCAACCTTAGATAAGTCGTTTAACCACTCATTTCTCTTACAAATTAAAAGAAGCAAGTGGGCTACATGTTATCATAGTTACCACTCAGTTCTAATACTAATTCCATTATTCCAAGAGATGTTGATACTGTGATTTAGGGGAAGAATGGAAGAAGCTTTTTCATTTCTTAGGCTTTAGAGCTTTTAGATTTGGCTTAGGCTTTAGACCTCAGAATAGCAGACCTCAGCTGAGTCCAGTGTTTACATTATAACGTATCTATTTTGGAAAAGACTGGCATAGTCTATCGATGGGGATGGAAAAGTACTTAGGTTGTTCTTGCAACCAAAGACCCGTAATCGAGTTTTTATACTTTTCCTTAGAGGTACATATTACAGTGACTCACTGTAAGAAACAATATTATTGCTCATATTAAATATTTTTAAAGTAGTTTTTCCATGTATTTGAAAGAGTTTCATTTTTGACAGTGTTGCCCTTTTTTAAAAAAAAAATCTTAATCTAGTTCTTTTCGTGTCAGTGAAACCTTAACATTTAAAAATGAGTTGCAGTATTGATAACTAGTCCTCCAGAGATTTTTGACTGTAGAAGCCAGAATTCTAAAGTTAAGTCTTTGATGTGTATGTGCATTTTTAATTTCTTGTTTTTCAGTTCCTCTAGACCAGTTCTCTTTGTAGTCAAATTCATTGTAATCCCATCAAGAAAGTGTTGATTTTTTGGTAACCTTATTGAAGCACTGTGTTAATCCACATTCCCCCACTGTAACAGACGGTTTGTATCACACATATCATGCAGCTTAGCTCAAGCCCCATATGGAACTAATAAGTCACGCAATAAGTGACCTTGTGTAGATGAATGTAGTTTGGAAAGATGTGTGTGTGCACGCTTGCGTGCATGTGTTGTCTAAACTGAATCTCTCCTCTGCCAAAACCTAAATGACAAAATGATTCCTGAACCCCCTGGAAAAATTATGTGTTTAAAAAATAAAATTGAGCACTTTGATACTATATTAGACCTCTCTGGTTAATAGGAGGATGCTCACTGAATAGAAAAACTCAGCATTTAGTTCTCATAAGTCCAATCATACTTTATTTTAAAATATGATCTCCAGAGCTGCAAATGGTCTTACATAGTCAGTGGAGCAACATTTATGAAGCTGTATGAACTAGTTTATTCTGACTGCAACTGCTCTCATATCATAGTTGATCTGCTTGGGCTCACAGTGAATGTACAGTGATTTGGGGTGAAACCAGCATGTGGCTTTGGAAAAATATTGTATTTTTATGCTAAAAGGTGGTTGGGAGAGGAAAGCAGAGAAGAGAAATTGTTACTGGAACAGCTATTGTTGTCTACTACAGTCTAAATGCATTCATTCCTCTGGTTTCCTTTCTTTTTGCTTGTTCCAGTAATGATGAAGACAGATCCCCTGAGTTATTTTGAAGTAGTCTTGTTTGCTTGTTTGTTTGCTAGTAGGCAGTAACATCTGTTAATTTTCCAGGGAGATCACTGAGCGTTGCTCTCCTTGACTTCCTGTCTGGTCTGTCATCTATGTGTAGTTTGCGATTCAGTTGCCTATCAGCAGTAAAGCTGGATAAAAATTTAATTGCTCCCGTGAAGTCCTGAACCAATCAGAGTAAAGCTGAAATTCAACTTAATTGAAACCAAAATTCCACTTAAAAACTGCTCAAACTCTTTGGGTGGTGGTGCTGTAGGAAGTTGTTACAAAAGGTGTTTATTTCAGAGACTAATTTGAGGCAGTTAGACAGACCCTAAGCAATATTTTATTTGCCTGGGTTTCTTGGCATCTACCTTTCTCGAGCAGAAGTGAGAGCAGAAGGAGCCGTATGGTAGGTTTAGAGAAATGTTCTATAGACAGTAGTTGGTGAGGGTGGAGTGGATGGAATGTGAGTGAAATTACTTAAGAGAAAACAATACTTCTATCTTTTAACCTATCCTTCACAGCTGTCTCTGGAGTTTTCTCATTTATTCTCCTTAAAATCCTATATATAGATTCTCACAGCTGAAAAGACAAAGTTGAAACTAGAGCTTAGTTCTTGAGACCCTCAACAGTTTATTGAATACCCTCTAAAAGTCAGGCCTCAGGAGCATCCATTGTCTATAAAAATTCTAACTGAACTCTTACAACAATTTTAAGAAACAATTACTGGTCTTATTTTATAAATAAGGCACAGACTGGTTATGTAACTTGCTCAAGGTTACATGCAGTATATGGTGAGAATAACCCTATCATTCCAATGACAGAGAGCTGATTCACAGTGCATAGCCAGCCTAGGGAACATACAATAAGTATTTGTTGATTGAGTTAATTGGACATACTGGGATTTGGCAAATGCAGTTCTTTCTCCCCTTTGCCTATCCATATCCTTTCCTCATTGGCCTAGTTCCTTCTTTTCCTTCCTAGTGTTATTAATACCTTGTCAGGAAGATAACTAGTTTAAAAATTTCTTTAAAATTAAATTTGTTCCTTTCTTACATGGAAAAACCAATCACTAATTTTATATGGAAAGGAGCCCTCAAATAAGCAAAGCACTGCTGAAGAAGAGGAACAAAGCAAGAGGTCTCACTCTCTCTAATCTCAAAACCTAGTATACAGCCACAGTAGTCAAAACAGCCTGGTATTGGTACAACAACAGACGCATAGACCAGTGGAATCAAATTGAGAACCCAGAAATAGATCCATCCATCCACCTGTCTTTGACAAAGAGCTAAAATTCATTAAATGGAGAAGAGATAGTCTCTGTAACAAATGGTGCTAGCAAAACTGGGTATCTGTTTGAAGAAAAATTAAACAAGATCCTCACCTTACACCATACACGAAAACTAACTCTAGATGGATCGAAGACTTAGATGTAAAACCAGGAGCTATAAAGTTCATCAAAGGAAAAATAGAGGCAAACTTAGGGTCCCTGATATACGGCATTAATAGAATATCAAACATAAATAAAAATGTACAAACAGCACAAACTAGATGACTAGGACCTTCTAAAAATTAAATTTTTATGTACATCAAAAGACTTCTTCAAAAGAGAAAAAAGAAACTACAGATTAGGAAAAAATATTTAGCAACAACATATCTGACAAGGGACTTACCTCTAAAATTTATAGAAAACTTGAACAACTCAACATCAAAAAGACAAACAATCCAATTAAAAAATGGGCAGAAGACATGAATAGGCACTTCACCAAAGAAGACATTCAGATGGCCAACAAACACATGAAGACATGTTCATAATTATTATCCAATAGAGAGCTGCAAGTCAAAACAACAATGAGATACCATTTCACCCCAACAATTATAGCATAGTTCAGTATGACAGAAAATAACAAATGCTGGTGCAGATGTGGAGAGATTGGGACTCTTATATACTACTGGTAAGACTATAAAATGATGCAACCACTGTTGAAAATGGTTATGGTGATTCCTTAAAAAACTGGAAATAGAAATACCATTTGATCCAACTATCTCATTGCTAGGTATATATCCTAAAGAAATGAGAGACAGGACACAAATACATATATGCACACCCATGTTCATCACAGCACTATTCACAATAGCAAAGAGATAGAAACAACCTAAGTATCCATCAACCAAGGAATGGATAACCAAACTATGGTACATACACAGTGGAATACTGTGCAACAAAAAAGAATACTACGGAATTCACAAAACACCTCATAATGTGGATGAACTTGAAGGACAGTGTGCTGAATGAAGTCAGTCAGTCACAGGAGGACAAATATTGTATTGGTCCGCTGTTGTAAAAAGTCAAGGAAAGGTTTATATATGGAAGGAAACTGTCTTTGTTCATTACCAATGAGGGGAGGAGAGGGAATGGAAAATTACTAGACAGGTAAGAAACAAGTGTTGATTTGTGTGAAGGGAAAAGCAGTATACCAAAAGTGAGTGACCAGTGCAGTAACATTAAGGAAAAGGAAGACACAGGGAAGTGTACAGGAGGTAAAGACAACAAAGATCAACACTTTCCCATACACAATACTACATTATCCGTGATAACAAACATTTCCCTATGGTTGGATACATAGGTAGACATGATAAATGATCAGGTATGTCTAGGCAAAAGGGAAAATACACATGATCATACATAAGTTTGGCAGATATTTCTACATATGTATTTGTATGTGCTAGAAGAATGTCCATATATATAAATATATATAATAGCGCTAACAGGCCAAAGTTATGATAACTTATTAGCCACAGCCAAACATCCTGAGGGAGTGAATCACTGGCCCCATGGCCTTGAGATTCATCAAGTTCAATTGGCATAACATACTATACAAAAACATTGTTCTACATCCTGCTTTGGTGAATAGTGACTTGGATCTTAAATGCTTGCAGGCGTTCATCTAAGATGCAACAACTGATCTCTCCTCATCTGGAGCAAAGAAGAATGAAGAAAACCAAAGACACGTGGAAATAATCAGTCCAGGGGCCTAGTGGACCATATGAACTCAGCCTACATGACCCTGAGACCAGAACTAGGTGGTACCCTGATACCATTGTCAACCACTTAGAAAGGGATCAAAATAGAAGATACTTGATAGGGTGGGAGAAAAATGTGGAACAAAATTCAAAATCATAAAAAAGACTAGGCTTACTGGTCTGGTAGAAACTAGTGAAAGCCCTAAGACTATGGCCCCTAGTGACCCTTCAGGCCTGGAATTGAACTATTCCCGTGGCTTCCAACCAAATATTAGACAGGAGTATAAGGTGAACTTTATACCAGAGAGGTACACTCCTTAGAACAATCAACCATGGGAGACCAGAAGGGCAGTATTTGCACAGGGAGATAGCTCAGAGGGGCAGGAATGCATAGGAAAAGAAGGACACAGGGAAAAGGTAACCACAAGGAGGAAGTGGGAAGAGAGCTGTTGCATTATGGGGATTACATCAATGTCATGAAGCAAAATGTGTGTGAACTGTTGTGTGGAAAATAAATTTGCTCTGTGAAATTTCACCCAAATTTAAAAAAAAAAAAAATTTATTTGAAAGAGGAGTATATAAACCAAAAATCCAAACTCACTGCCATCAAGTCAGATCCAACTCATAGTGACCCCTCCTTGGGTTTCTGAGGCAATATCACTGCAGAAGTAGATTGCCCAACCTTCCTTCCAAGGAGTGGGTGGTGAACTACTACCAGCCTTCTGGTTACCAGTCAAGTGCTTTAGGTACTACGCCACCAGAGCTCCTGAGGAGTGGTATAAGAGCTAAATTCTCATCTGTCATAGGAACACAGGAGATGAAATCTAAAATTGGGGGCGGGGGGAAGAATAGGAGCTATCATTATAAGCCTATCATTTAAAAGTATAAAGATAAAGAAGAAGCAGCCAAAATGGGTTGCCACTGAATAGCAAAGAATTGCTGTTTATTGTTAGAAGCTTTATAGTAGTTTAGACTTTTTAAACAATAAATTGTATGTGTATATATATATGTATTACGTGATTTTGTTTTTAGTTCTATGTGTTGGACATTAAAATGGTGATATGATAGAAACAATTTGGAGCTGTCCTCAAGAGTTTGTATCCTTGATTTGTGCCTTATCAGCTCTGTGACCTTGAGTAGGACACTCGCCTTACTGAATCCTTAGCTTCTTCATTTATAAATAGGAGGTTGGAAAAGATGCTCTTCAGGGACTTATTAAGCTACAATAGCCAAAGATTCTGTGATAAAAATAACAGTGCTATGCAGCAAATGAAGAGTTAAGACCTGGGTGGAGGCTTGAAATTCCCACTTTTTTCTTTTCTGGTTGAAATGAGACTTGGCGAGAAATTTTCATTGTGGTCTCTGAAAAGAATTCAATACCCACCTTCCATTGTGGAGCTTGGGGCAGGCAATTGGCTGTGTACTGGCTCAGAGACACATAGCTTTGTGTTATTTCAGTATGGTTTTTTTATATTTAATATTTTTTAGTATGAATCACAGGTGAAATTTCCATGCCCATGTGTAAACAATTTCACTTTTTTATTGAAACAATGAATTCAGGAATGTCATATTGGGATATCAGCCATTTTGCTTTTATCAATATATGGAAAAAATGCTTTCATATTAATACAAGAAATGATGTCATTTAATATGGGGTAGATCTTATAATTCAAGGTCAGTAAATCTCAGGAGGTGATTTAGAACGCCAAGCTAGCTTTGAAAAAGCAAAAGAATATTTTTCTTTTTTTCTCTAGTATTTTCACCAATTTTTCCTTAGACTTTGGGGTAGGTGATGGAGCAGCATGGCTTGTGAAAAGGAGGCTCTGGCTCATAGTATCTTTGCTACCAAACATGTCATCTGGTAGGCTTTACTGCCTCTTTCTGGCCTTCAGTTTCCTCATCTGAAGGGAAGATTGGCTTAAATGATATTCAAGGTACTTTTTAGCTATAACAGTCTATGTTTCTGTCTCCTTACTTTTTTTTTTTTTTTTTTTTT
>NW_006921661.1:5003780-5021433 GCF_000298275.1 Orycteropus afer afer | reverse complement strand
TATGGAACGCTTCACGAATTTGCGTGTCATCCTTGCGCAGGGGCCATGCTAATCTTCTCTGTATCGTTCCAATTTTAGTATATGTGCTGCCGAAGTGAGCACTGTCTCCTTACTTTTATGTGTATGTTCAAACCATTCAGGAGATCATTTAGTTTGGGGTTTTCCTTAAAATGCTCAGTGTCTGTGAGTGGAAGTGAGCCATTTTCTCTGTTAAATATCACTCACCTACAGGGAAAAATCAATTGAGTGCTCATAAATAAAAGAAAACTAACTTAGATTTTTGTTGTTTGTTAGTTTTATTTTTAAAGAAGGGAAAATATTAAAAACTTTGACTTAATTACTTTTGCATTTAAGTACTGCGAAAGTGAAACCTTGAGACTGATGACCCTTCACAATTGTAAACCAGTATAGAGGTAGCTGGGCTGTCAGGGAGCTCTGGTAGCATAGTGCCTAAGGCACTTGACTGCTAACAAGAAGACTGGCGGTTCAAATCCACCAGCCATTCCTTGGAAGGAAGATGGGGCAATCTACTTCCATAGTGATACTGCCTCGGAAACCCAAGTAGGGGTCGCTATGAGTCGGGTCCAACTCGACGGCACATAACAACAACATACATTTAAAACGGAGCCCATCAGCACATCGTGGGAGAAAGATGAGGCAGTCTGCTTCCATAAAGATGTTGTTGTTGTTATGTGCCATTGAGTTGGACCCAACTCATAGAAACCCCCTCCTTCAGTTTCTGAGGCAGTATCCCTACGGAAGTAGATTGCCCAACCTTCCTTCCAAGGAGTGGCTGGTGAGTTTGAACAGCCAGCCTTCTGGTTAGCAGTCAAGTGCCTTAGGCACTATGCTACCAGAGTACAGCCTTGGAAACCCTATGGGGCAGTTCTGCTCTGTCCTGTAGGGTCATTTGAGGCAGAGCTGTTGACTTGATGGCAGTGGGTTTGGTTTCTTTGGGTTTTGTGTGTGTGCGTGAGAGAGATTTGAGTGAAAGTTTACAGAGCAAATTCATTTTTCATACAATAGTCCACACACATTTTGTTTCATGACATTAATTACAATCCCCATAAAGTAACAGCTCTCTTCAACTTCCTCCCTGTGGTTACCCTTTCCCTGTGTCCTTTTTTCCTATGCATTCCTGCCTTCTGAGCTTTCTCAGTGCAAATACTGCCCTTCTCATCTCCCATGGTTGATTGTTCCAAGGAGTATACCTACCTGGTGTAAATGTTCACCTTACATGCCTGTCTATTACTTGTCTAGAAGCCACGATGTGAGTTCAATTCCAGGCCCAAAGGGTGACTAGGGGCCATAGTCTCAGGTTTCACTAGTTTCTGTCAAACCAGTAAACCTGGTCATTTTTTATGATTTTGAGTTTTGTTCCACATTTCTTTCCCTCTCTATCCAGGATCCCATATTTTGATCCCTTTCTAAGCGGTCGACAGTGGTAGCAAGGCACCATCTACTTCTTCTGGTCTCAGGGTCATGTAGGCTGAGGTTCACATGGTCCACTAGTCCCTTAGAGTAATTGTTTTCATGTGTCTTTGGTTTTCTTCATTCTTCTTTGCTCTGGATGAGGAGAAACCAATTGCTGAATCTTAGATGGCTGCTTATAAGCATTTAAGACCCCAGTCACTACTGTGGTTTTATACATTTGAAAAGTACTTTCTTCATATATGTTACCGCATTTGAAAAATACATTTATAGAGGATTGTATTGAACTCTTATTGTATGTTTGATTTTTGTTATGCGTATGAGCACATGTGTATATATACACGTATACTTACCTCACTTTTATATTATGGTCAGTTAAGGAAGCAAATGGCATTCATAGACAAAGGAAGTAAGGAACAAACAGATGACAAACATTTAGCAAGTTATCCAAGGTATATAAAAAGACATTTAATTTTAAGAAGCTAGCTGCTGGCAGAAATAAGTTAAACTAAGGGCTTTGGTGATGTAGTAGATAAGGCATTTGGCTGTTAACCAGAAGGACAGTGGTCCAAACCCACCAGCCACTCCACAGAAGGAAGATGGGGCAATCTATTTCCATAAAATTTACAGCCTTGGAAACCCACCGGGGGTTGCTGTGAGTTGGAATGACTTAATGGCAATGAGAGTTTTGGGGTTTTTTTAAGGGCAAATGTAGTTCACAAACCAGTAGTTTCCTCCTACTAATTCTTCAGCCATGACTCCTCAGCCATGTGCTCTGGACAAAAAGGGAAGTTAGTGGTATGAGAGATGTGCAAAACACAGCCTGTATCAAAAGTGGCTTGCTGTTTCTTTATTTACTCAGCATTGATTAAGTGCCAGCACTGTCACACACTGTTAGGGATCCAGAGATTAATAGAACATGGTCCTTATCGTTATGAAGGGTAAGAGTCAGTGAAAGAAGGGTTGCATGTGCTCAGAGTGTGTGACACCAGCCTCCAGTATCTCATATGAAACTCTGGTCTTATGGTGTATGTCCCTGGGTGGACTTAAACCTTTAACCTTCTGATCGGTCGCCAAGTGCATTAACCATTTGATTTTTACCACCCAGAGACTCCAGTAGATGAAGAGGCTACTTTCCTTATAAATAGCATCCCAACATTGTGGTTGGTGATATTGAAATCATATATTCACATTTCCTCTTCTGCAGTTCAAAAAATAACTTGTTAAATAAGACTGTTTTTCTGAAGTATTGCCTAATATCTGTCAGAGTTTTCTTTTAATTCTATGTTTTCAACCTTTGCAGCTAAGATATCAACATGGACTGGGAACTCCAGACTTGAGACAAACCCTTCCTAACCTGAAAAACTTCATGGAGCATGGACTAATGGTCAGGTGGTGAGTACCTTTATCTCTGATATCGGAAACTGTAACATGGATAGTGATCCTGAGACATTGCCTAACTCCTGCATTGCCCCACATTTGCCTTCCAGGGTTTCTTCTGTAATGAGATATCTGAAGAAAAGAAAAGATAGCCTCATACTTGTGTAGGTCTAAGTTACAGCCTGGCTTAAGGTGAAACACCCTTGGATGGGGAATGTTGTTTGAACGTTTAGGGGTTGGCTGGACAAGGAATGCTTGAGTAATGCATTACTGAGGCAGAGACTGGACGACAGCACTCGATTCACAAAAAGGAGCCCCTAGACTTTTCCAAAGAACAAGGGAAGGACATACCTCTAGAGTAAGCATTGGGGTCAGTGACTATGAGAATTAAGGGGAGAAAGGACTCAAGGAGAGGGTAAAGTAGATGGTCAGGACCCAGCCTGAGACCAGGAGACACATACTAGAATGCTGCTTATATTTGGAGGAGAGCAAGCTGTTGCTTAAAAGTCTTTTGTCAGGATAAACCTGACCCTTTTCAAAAGCAAGGAGCAGGGAACCTGATGCAAAGAAGACATTAGATTGATTTGATCAACTTAAATAAATGGAAAGGTATTGACTCAAGTCACTGAGAGATTCTTGAAGTTTGAGTCCTTGGGTGATAGGCAGTTTACAGCATCATGTGAATGGAAACCAGGGCTCTAGAGTTAAACTGGGAGCTCTGGTAGCATAGTGGCTAAGACACTTGCCTGCTAACCAGACGGCTGGCGGTTCAAACCCACCAGCCACTCCTCGGAAGGAAGGTTGGGCAATCCTACTTCCGTAGTGATACTGCCTCGGAAACCCAAGGAGGGGTCGCTATGAGTCGGGGCCGACTCGACGGCAAAACAACAACAACAACAACAGAGTTAAACAATTGGAAGTAGCGCAGTCTCTTGTAAGGAGCACTGGCTTCTGACCCCAGCTCTTTTTCTAATCTTGACTACAAGGCCCAAAACAATCAGAGAACTCCTCTGCAGGAACCCATATAGAACTAAGCCAAGAAGACTCGATGTTTGTTCATCTTTCAGAATTTACTTAGTTACCTAGTGCTACTGTAACAGACACATCACAAGTGGACAGCTTTAGGGAAATAAAAGAAATTTATGCTCTCACAGTTTAGGAGGCTAGAAGTCTGAATTCAGGGTACCAGCTCTAGGGGAAGGTTTTCTCTCCCTTTCAGCACAGTTTGGGAGAAAGTCCTTGTCTCTTTTCAGCATATGTGGGCCCAGCATTTCTTGGAGATCTCCATGTGTCTTAATCTTCCCCTGGGTCTAGGAGCTTCTCAGCATAGGAATTCCAGGTCCAAAGGATGCACTCCACTCCTGGCTCTTCTGTCTTGGTGATCCTGAGGTCCCTCTCATCTCTGCTCTCTTGTTTAATCTCTTTTATATCTCAGAAGAGATTGACTCAAGATACAACCTAATCCTGTAGATTGCATCCTGCCTCATTAATATAACTGCCTATAATTATATTAATTCATTCACAAAATGAAGGATAAAATACGTAATACTGAGAATCAGAGCCCAGCCAAATTGACACGTATTTTGGAGGAACAGAATTCAATATAGAACGTTAACCAATCAGAAAAATCCCTCCTCCTCTGAGAGAAAGTGAGTGAGAGGATGGAGAGAAGCCATGAATATTATTTCCAAGTCATATTCCTTCTTAGGAAGGAAAAAAGAAGATGCTCCAACTCTTTTGATATCTGGTATGGTAAGATTCTGCCATGCTTATGGTCTTCTTCAAAACTTTTTGTTTTTTCTTGACTTATGAATCTTATCTGAGTGGTTTCACAGCTTTATGATATTGAATCTTCTTGTCCATAAACCATGGTATCTCTTTATTTACTTATTAGGATACCTCACTTAAGTTTTATAATTTTCTTTATAAAGGTCTTACACATCTTTTATTAGATACTTAGACCTAGGTAACTTACAGGTTTTGGTGGCTTTTGTAAATTTTTTTATTATAATATCCAATTTTTTTATGGATGGGATATAGGAATACCACTGATTTTTGTGTTTTGAGATTATATCCAACAGCCTTGCTGGACGTATTAATTATAATAGATTGCTTTATATTCTGTTTTTACAACTTTTACACATTTTATTGTCTTACTATGTTTTATTGTGGAACAGAAGCAATGATAGTGGTTATCCTTGTCTTGCTCTTAACTTTAAAGAGGATGCCTCACCATTAAATATTATATTTATTGCAGGTTTTGGTAGATATCCTTTGTCAACAAAAGGAAATTTCTTTGTATTCCCAGCTTACTAAGAGTAGTTTTTTCATCAGGAATGTGTGTATTTTGAATTTTATTAAATGCTTATTCTGGAGCTACTGAGATAATACTATAATTTTTACCCTTTAATCTGTTAATAAATTAATTAAATTATTAATTATATTAATAAATTATCTTATGTTAAGCTACCTTTGCCTCGTGGGATAAATTCTGCTTAGTTATGAGGTATTATTTCCCTACATTATTAGATTTGATTAGCTGATATTTTTTACAATGTCTTCATATAAGATCAGAGATGAGACTGGCCTACTTTTTTTTTTTTTTTGCATACTATCCTTGTCTGATTTTGGTTACAAAATAAATTGAAAATTTTCCCTTCTGTTTTCTGGAACAAGGAGCCCTCATGGTTTAGTGGTTAAATGTTCAGCTGCTAACCAACAGGTTGGCGGTTCAAACCCGCCAGCTGCTCTGCAGGAGAAAACTGCTGCATCTGCTCCCATAAAGATTATAGCTTTGGAAACCCTATGGGGTGGTTCTCCTCTATTCTAGAGGGTCAGCTATGAGTCAAAATCGACTCAACGGCAAGAGGTTTGATTTTGTGGGTATTCTCTGGAAAAGTTTATGTAAGGCAGGAATTAATTAGTATATCTTGAAGTTCTGATAGAACTTACTAAAAGCCATATGTTTTGTTGTTGATAGGGAGAGTATAGATTTTTAACTGCTGATTTCTGTGATCATTATTGGCCTGTTTATGTTTTATTTTTCCAGTCCCTCATTAATTTACTCAAATATCATTTCCAGTTCCATCAGTCTACTGCAATTCCTTTTATCTAGGTAGATATACTGAACTCTGCTGCCGAGCCCAATGTCACTTTTCTTTCCTTACCCTGTTCAGCATCTCAGCGGCACTTGCCCTTACTGACCATTCCTATCTTCTAGAAGCAGTCTTCTTTCTTGGCTCCCAAGGTACTGGCCTCTGCGATTTTCCCCCTTCTGGCAGCTTTTCTCCATTTTGTGTATTGCTCCTCCTGTGTATGATCTTTTCCGTACTGTATGGGAGCTCTCCGTGATCCAGCCTTTGTTGTTGTTGTTGTTATGTGCCGTCGAGTCAGCCCTGACTCATAGCAACCACTCCTTGGTTTTCTGAGGCAGTATCACTACAGAAGTAGATTGCCCAACCTTCCTTCCAAGGAGTGGCTGGTGGGTTTGAACCGCCAGCCTTCTGGTTAGCAGTCAAGTACCTTAGGCACTACGCTACCAGAGCTCCTGATCGGTCTTAGGCCCTCTCATTTTCTCTCTCTGTTCTCTTCTTATGTGATCGCATCTATTCCCATAGTTTTGAAAAGTATCCTTATGAGTCCCAAAGTTACATTTTCAACATAAACCTCTCCTGCAAACTCTGAATAGCCACAGACCTACTTGACACCTTCCCAAGGCATCTCGTCTTCATCATAGCTAAAACTGTCCTCAACCATTCTTTCTTTCAGCAAGTGGTACCCTATCTACCTAACTACCAAGTCAGAAACAAGGGAATCATCTTTGACTCCCTTCTTTTCCTCACTCCCACCAGATCCAATCTAATTCACCAGCCAGTCCTGTCATCTGTACCTACAAAATACATATCAAATCTGACCACTTCCCACCATCTCTCCTACTACCATCCCAGTCTGAGCCACCACCTCTCTTACCCAGTCAGCTGCACTAGTCTTATTTTCTCTCTGATTTCACTCTTGCCCCACCACAGTTCATTCTCCACAGCAGCCAGAGTAGTCTTTTTTAAAATTTAACTATATCTTAATCATTCCCTAGCTTCAGTGGCTAGAATTAAGTCCAAGCTCTTTTCCACGTTATACCTAGCCCCTACCTCTCCCCGTGCCTCATCTGATGCCACTTTTCCAGCATCTCATGTACAGTAGCTATACTGGCCTCCTTTTAGTTGTGTGAAAAGCTCTTTCCTGTCTCATTGTCATCAACACTCACTGTTCCCTCTGTTGAATGTGCTCTCCCTATTCCTTCTCTCCTACCCATCCTTACCTCACCCCCTCAGATAGAGGGAACAGTTAAAGAAAGGGCACAGTAACTTTGTTGACAAATAGACCACCTTGGCTAGAGTACAAAGTCATTTTAGGGACAGGGAGAATCCAGGCTTTGTCGTGCCTCGAGCTTATAAACAATTTCGGAGCTCTTTTTAAGGAAAAAAAAAAAATCTGCAAATGCCAAAATTAGGTATAAAAGAAATACTTAAAATAAGAAAGAACATCACAACAAATTAGTGGACTCTTCCTTTTCTTCTGTGATCTCTTTAGACACCCAGAATGCTTACACAGAAGTGCTTCCTTATGGCAACCTGACTGCCTCTCCCCTCCTGGAATACAGTACTTCAGTTTCCACCAGCTCTCAGTTCTGAGGGACAACAAATTAAATGACTTTTCAGGCATAGTTAACCCATGAACCTGAAGCTAAAAAACTAGAATCTAGATTTCTTAGCACCAATATAGTAAACCCTTTAAACCCCAAACTAATGCACTTAGACACTGCCCTTAGTGCAACCTGTGCCAAGTATATTAACACTGGAACAGTAAGATGCCACTCTTTGGTGCTCTAATGAAAAATCAGCAGCTAAGGTAGATGCAAAGTATTGCAAAATGACTGCTACATAATGGTTGCAAGTAAAGACCACTGCAGGAAGCCAGGCTAGAAGTTACAAATCTAAACAGAGCCAAAATGAAGCACTTTTAACCTCAGAGGAAATCTGAGAATGTCTGAAAGCAACTACAGATTGAGGAGTTACCCCCAAGCCTGTGCTCCTTAGGGCAAAGGGTAAAAAAACTGCTGTTCCTAGGGGAGGCTCTTACATCTTCTGTAAAAGAAAACATTTCCATTTCCTGTGTGGTTATTACCATTCACAGATTGGTCCCAATGGAAGCAGATTGCTCTTATGTTCTTTTGGTGTCGAGAATTTCAGACTGGCTGAGGATCAGTGCATTCACTGAATTCCTCCTTATGGTAAGCTTCAAAGTTGTGACAGTCTGGGTTTTTCTTTTCTTTTCTTTTTGCTTTAAACAAAAAATTGTGATAGAAATTATTTTAATGAGGTGATGTGTGCTTGCATATTACAATATTCTTAGCTAATATCAGATGCATCTACCTGATTAATCCTAAAACTAATCCCTTTTCCTCATAGACATAGTTGCATGGGGCTGAGTCAGTGTTTTATGCCAGCTCTTTCCAGAAGAAATCCCATTTTCTCTTCCCAGGACCACTAACCCAGTTGTGACTGCCAAGCAACACAATTTTGAAAAGCTGAACTTTAGCTCAGAGGCTATACTCATGAATACTTTGATTAAAAGCCACCAGAATGCCACTTAAACAGTCCATTTTTCTTTCTTTTACTACTGATTACAAAGTGGTCCAAGACTCAAATTGACACACACGTACACAGCTGATGCTGGGTCTGAGTCATGGTCAGGGAAGACCATGCATGCAAGCTGCTGCTTGATGGCTGCCAGTAAGATGAACTGACGCTCAGAAATGAATTGAAGATACTGTGTGCCGTGGTTGCTGTAAACTGGCTGTGTGATGGGGCCCCAGCAACCAAGTCCTGGGGTAGACCCTCAATTTTGTCTCTCCACCTCTCTCCCACCCTTCTCAACTGACCTCTAGACTTACCATGCTCATTTCTGACCTCAATTATTTTAGCAGGTAAGTTCCCACCACCTAGAATAGCCTGTCCTGCCTCTGCCCCTAGCCATTTTACTTTCACCTCAAGATCCAGCTCATATCCTGCCTTATTCATTCACTCACTCAGCAGGCACAGTGGTGGATACAGAGATAAATACATACCCCTTCAGTACCTTAGGCTCACTTTTCCCACAAGGCTTACCCACGAGGCTTTCAAGCAGCTTGGGGCTGGGGATGCCATCCTACTCATCCCTGTGGTCCCAGCCTGGCAGGTGCTTGGTAAGTGATGAGCATGTGAGTGAATGAATAAACCGTCTGTCCTGTTGTATTAATGGAACATGTTCCTTGAACTTGCATTCAAGGAGCTTAAAGTCTAATCAAGGCAATGAAATAGAAGCAAACAATATATAATATAAAATAGGAAGTACAAAATGCTGTAACAAAGATAAATTATTTGTAAAATTCAGAGGAAGTCCTTTACTTCTTGGTATAAGTGGTATAGGTGAGAATTGGACAAGCCTTCATTCACTAAGGAGATAGCATTTGAGTGAACCTGGGTCTTAAGAATTTGAGCATGTGAAGATTGGAGGATAGGACAAAATAGGTTAAGGAAACAGTTGCCCAACAGTAGGGAACTATTTCCTGTATTTGAGTAGAAAGAACATGGACTATGGAATTGAATACATGCTCCACCACTTACTTCCTCTGTGATCCCAGACAAGTTTAAGTGTTCAGTCTCAATCCTTTTAAACACAAAATGAGGATAATAGCATCTACCTGATAGACTTGCCGTGAGGATTAATATATGTGTAATGTATTTAGCATATTGCCTGGCACATAGTAGTACTAATAATGGTAGCTATTATTATAAATATGTAGGGTGGCATAGTGCTTAAGGCATTTGACTGCTAACCTGAGGGCTGGCGGTTCAAACCCACCAGCCCTCCTCAGAAGGAAGATTGGCCAATCTACTTCTGTAGAGATACCACCTCAGAAACCCAAATAGGGGATACTATGAGTCAGATCGACTCGATGGCAGTGAGTTTGGTTTGTTTTTTTAACCCATAGTTAGAACTTACGAATAATAAAAATCTCTCATTTGCAAAACTGCCATGTTTTTATTTAAGCTTGCAACAACACCATGATGCAAGCAGGACAAGGATAATGATCCCTATTTTACAGATCAGAGGACTGAGACTTAGAAACATGAAGGGACTTGCCAAGATCACATGATAATAAGTGATGTAACTGGGACCAAAAACCCAGATTATCCGACTTGATTCTCATGTTCTTTTCATGAAACCATGCTACCTCTTGTTAGTGACTATTCTATCCCTTCTCTGCCTTTCCTCAGTCCTCCTATTTCGATGCCATCTATAATCCACCACTGATTACCTTCCATGGAAAACTCCACCAAAGTCAAATCCAGAGCGCTGGAAAGAGCCACTACAAAATACAGGCTGCAGTCTATGAAAACATTCTTTGTTGCTTCTCTTACCCCACTTACCTCAGAGATGTCGAGAAACTAAGAATTACAAAACGTTGTGAAGAATTTAAGAATTTTAGCACCAAAAGAAATGAAACATTACATATTTCATCCCCATTGGTTAAGGAATAAGAAAACTGAAGGAAGGATGTGGGGTGGATACGTGATCTAAAATCACAAAAGGAGCATAGATTTGCTCCTAGTGTTTGTCCTCCTTCAATTGCATGTTCTTTTTCATGGTGAAAGTAGAAATTTAAAGTTATCTGTCCTGATTTATTCCTGAAATTTTTTGTTCTGAGCTTAATTTTTCCCAATTATAAAGCTTAAACTGTCAAGTAGCTTCAGGCAAGACAGGGTGATACAATGGAAGGAGCACTGGATTTGGGAATTAGATAGTGTGGGTCCCAATTTCAGCTCTGTCACTTAATTTTCATAAATTGTTTTGACTTATCTATTTTTTAAATGGAGTTAATAGCACTAGCCCTTTTCCCCAAGCAGGGTCGTGTGGAACAAATGAGTTAATGTCTGTCTATTGTGTCACATAAACTAAAAAGTACTGTTATACATTTGACAATTCATTAAGTGTCTTCTTTGCATATAGCACTATTCAAGAGACCAAGGAAGATTCAGAAGTGTAAGATTTGTCCTTGCCTCTGCTTAGTTGACAGTTGTTTAGTTTATAACCTAAATAAGTAGACAAGACAAATTAAATATTTTGGAAATGAGTTGCAAAAATATACCATGCATTGTTCATTCTCACTATCATGTGGGACTTGGAGCCTGAGACCAAACTTTACCCTTGGACTCATTTGATGTTTTAGGATCCACGTGGGCTATTTTTTAAAGAATCTGCATTAACCTCAATAACCTTAGTAAGGAGAGAACACTAAGGATTAAGTACGTTTTAAGATACTTCTCCAATGTGCTAGAATATTTCTCCAGATTCCTTCTAGTGTTTAATGATGTGACTCTAAGAGAAGTGTCTTAGTTACTAGTGCTGCTATAACAGGAATACCACAAATGAGTGGCTTTAAATAACAAGTTTATTTTCTCATAGTTCTGGTAGCTACAAATCCAAATCAGGGTCTCAACCTTGTCAATTTCGTCTTTCTTGTTAGCTTAGGCCGTTTCTCGATTCCTTGCTGTTCTGGTTTATAGATGACCCTGACGTGGCGTCTGTCTTCCCTCATGTGTGCATCTCTGTGTCTGTTCTAGTCTTTCTGTAACTCAGAAGTGACTAGGTTTAGGATACACCCTATACTGGCATGACCTCATTAATATAACAAAAGAAAATCCCAGTTTCCGAATAGGATCACATCTACAGGTACAAGTACCAGGACTTCACTGTGTATTTTTGAGGGATACAATTCAATCCATAACAAGAAGCATCTGGTGGCTTTATTAAAGGGTTTCTCACTTTAGAAGTAAGATTTCCACTTGTGCTTTGGCTGACCAATTTCTGATCTAGTCTTCATTCCTTTTTGTAAATAGAGAATTCAACAGTTTGTTTTTGTTTTTTGTTTTTTAAGTAAATACCTAAGAATTTTGAGACATTTAGGGAAAAAATTTTCTGAGTAAACTGGAAATAATGAAAATGTAGAACAAGTGAGTCATTCTACTTTCTCTTAAATCAGAAGGTAATGATAGGATAATTCTGCTTTTAAGTCAAACTGTTTACTTTTGAAGATGAGGCATTATTCAATATGGGAACCTTGAAAAACTCTCTTTTTAAAAACAAATCTACCGTCTTTCCCTCCCTCCATCATGCTTATGCTGCATTCAGAACTGACTTCTGGCAGGTGGCCCCTGAGGGACTTAAGATACATGTTGTCTAGCTGACATTGGCTTTTAATTTTAGATCAAATGACGTTGTCTTTGAAGTCTCAAGGGGTACTTAACGGTAGTTCTATCAGATAGGCTTGCCTTTCAGATTGTTTCTTGCGGGCTGGCATACCTAACATGAAAAGTGAAGCCTAGTCAAAAATAAATGAAAAGGAAAGTTTTATTGGATTTATTTACTCTACGATAGCTATTTTCTGAGGAGCCTTGTCAAGTCATCTTCTTGCCCCTAGACAAGAACACACAAGGCATATGGGTATCTGTAGTATTTTAAAAGACCTTGGGGGACCAGGCTTCTTCCATAACTCATTCCTGCATTTAAACACTCTCACTTCAGGAAATTCTTCCCTATATTTAACTTTCAGGCCCCCTCCTGCGGTTAACACCCATTTCCGCTTTTTTCTGTCTCCAGTCAGGATGGAGAACAGCTGGCCAGCATCCTTTGTGTGCTAACCCTCCACCAGTGACAAAGTCATTTGGGTATCCCTGGACTGCTTTCCTTTTACCTCCAGGAGGGAATTCTGTGAACCAAAAACCTCCTTGTTTTTGTTTGTGTGTCATTTATTTTTAGTTATCCTTTTGATTAGAAAATAATATGTGCTCAATGAATAAAATTTGGAAGATATAAAAGTTATGAAAGCAGGAGGAAACAATAGCCCCACAATCTAGGACAAGAACCGCTATTAAGTTAGTCAAGTGTCCATGTATTTCTTATATTGTTGTTGTCTGCCATTGAGTTAATTCCAACTACTATGACCCTATGGGAGCTCTGGTGGAGTAGTGCCTCAGGCATTTGACTGCTAACCAGAATGCTGGCAGTTCAAACCCACCAACCACCCCTCGGAAGGAACTTTGGGCGATCTACTTCCATAGTGATACTGCCTGGGAAACCCAAGGAGGGGTCACTGTGAGTTGGATCCGACTTGATGGCAGTGAGTTTGGATTTTGATTTGGTTAATGAGCCTATGTGACAGAGTAAAACTACCCCAAGGAGTTTCCTACACTGTAATCTTTATGGGAGTAAATCGCCAGGTCTTTCCTCCTGTGGAGCCACTGGTGGGATTGAACCACCAACCTTTCCAAGTGCTTAAACATTACATCCCCAGAGTTCCTTATTTCTTACATAGTTAAGATCATATCATCTGTACTGGCTCTGTCCAATAAAAATATAATATGAACCACATTTGAAAATTTAAAATTTCTGGTCACCACATTTAAAAAAATAAAAAGAAACAGGTAAATTAATTTTACTGATATGTTTTCTTTAACCCATATACATATATACACACACACATATATATGTGTGTATATATATGCATATATATGTGTGTGGGTGTGTGGGTGTGTATTTATATATGGGAGCTCTGGTGGCATAGTGCCTAAGGCATTTGACTGTTAACCAGAAGGCTGGCAGTTCAAACCCACCAGCACCAGCCACTCCTCAGAAGGAAGATTAGGCAATCTACTTCCGTAGTGATACTACCTCAGAAGCCCAAGGAGAGGTGGCTATGAGTCTAATCAACTCAATGGCAGTAATTTTTTTTTTTTTAATATATACACATATATGTAGATATAGGCAATATTATCTTGTCAACATGTAATCAATATTTTTAAATTACTAAAGAAAATATTTTACATTCTTTTTTTTTTTTTACCTTTTTTTTGTTTTTCAGTCTCACATCTTAAGCATTTTACCAATGTCATTAGAAACTTTTAAACATCATTTTAAAATGCTAATTACTGGCTACATAGTTATTTTGTCTTTCTGATTTACCATAAATATGTATTTAGATGGTTTCATGTTTTTCATGTTATAGGTAACGCTGTAGTGTTGTTTTTTCTTTTTTTCACATTAACTTATAGTTTCTCAGTACCTTGCCAGTAAAAAACATAAAGTTTCTCCTTGAGTCAACTAAGTAAATCCATTAGTTCATAAAGCAAATATTCATTTAATATCTACTATGTACTAAGTTAGATTGGAGAAGTGGACTTCAGGAATTAGAAGACAAGGCTCCTCCCATACAGTATTTACAAGACTTGGCTCCACACTGGAACTGCACATAACTTGTATTTTATTCTGCTTAAATGCTCTTCCCTTCATTGCTTTCTCCATCCATCCTTCCTCCTTTCCATGCCCTACTCACACTCTCTCTCTGACATACATATACTACATGGTTAACTCTTACTTAACCCTCAAGGTATCAATTAAATACAACCTTCTTTGGTGAGTCTTCTAGCTTAGTACTGGCTCCCTCCTCCATTACAGTATACTAATTATGTTGTTGTTGTTGTCGTTAGGTGCTGTTGAGTCACCTCCAACTCATAGTGACCATATGTACAGCAGAACGAAACACTGCTTGGTCCTGTGCCAGTTCCACGATCCCGGCTATACCTGAGCCCATCATCGTAGCCACTGTGTCAATTCATCTTGTTGAGGGCCTCCCCCTCTTTCGTTGACCTTCCACTTAACCAAGCATGGTATCCTTCTCCAGGAAATTGTCTCTTTTTACAACATTACCAAAGTAGGTGAGATGAAGTCTGGCCATTCTCGCTTCCAAAGAGCATTCCAGCTATACTTCTTCCAGGACAGATTTGTTAGTTCTTTTAGTAGGCCATTATACTTTCAGTATTCCTCGCCAGCACCATAACTCAAAAACATCAACTCTTCTTCGGTCTTCCTTATTCATTGTCTGGCTCTCACATGCATATAAGGTGATGAAAAATACCATGGCTTTTGTCAGGCACACCTTAGTCCTCAAGGAGACATCTTTGCTCTTCAGCACTTGTAAGAGGTCTGTTGCAGCAGACTTGCCCAGTGCTATATGTCATCTGATATCTTGACTGCTGCTTCCATTGGCATTGATTGATGTCATTCCATAATTCTTCTGGTTTTTGGTCATTGGTGTTCAGTGCATCAGATCTATTTTTTAGATAGTCACTAAATTCAGGATAGATATAATCAAGGGCATATTTTGGTTTTCATGGACTTGTTTTAATTGTCTTCAACTTCAAGTTGAACTTGCATATGAGCAGTTGATGGTCCGTTCCACAATCAGCTCCTAGCCTTGTTTTGGCTGAAGATACTGAGCTTCTCTATCACCTCATGCCACAGATATAGTCAATCTGATTCCTGTGCACTCTGTCTGGCAAAGTCCATGTATATAGCCACCGTTTGTGTTGTTGAAAAAAGGTATTTGCAATGAAGTTATTGATCTTGCAAAATTCTATCATCTGATCTCCAGTGTTATTTCTATCACCAAGGCCAAATTTTCCAACTACCAATGATTCTTCTTTGTTTCTAACTTTTGCATTCCAGACACCAGTGCTAATCAACGCATCTTAATTGCATATTCAGTCAATTTCAGACTGCAGTAGTTGGTAAAAATCTTTGGTTTCCTCATCTTTGGCTTTGGTGGTTGGTGCATAAATTTGAATAATAGTAATATTAACTGGCTTTCCTTGTAGGTGTATGGATGTTATCCTATCACTGACAGCATTGTACTTCAGGATAGATCTTGAAACATTCTTTGCATTTTTATATGCAAAGTATCCACGTTAGTCTGAGTGTTGGCTTACGCTCTGCCTCTCCTACTATACAACAGGAACTCCGTAATGGTAGAAATTATATTTTATACATCTCTGTATTCCAAGAAAAGGATATCTGGTGGTGCTGTGGTTAAAGCATTGAGCTAATAACCAGAAGGTCAGCAGTTCAAACCCACCAACTGCTCTGCTGCAGAAAGATGAGATGATCTGCTTACATAAAGATTTGCAGCCTTGGAAACCCAATGACACAGTTCCACTCTGTCTTATAGGGTTGTTATGAGTCAGAATTGACTCGATAGCAGTAGGTTGTTTTTTTTCCTCCAGGACTCTAGCAGACTGCCAGGCAGTGAATGTGGATTTCAATGATGTCTGCTGAAATGTGTGTTGAAATAAAAGTGATCATATTAAATATCAGTTGGATGGTAAAATAAGTACCATAGCTCTTTAGAGTTCAAAGAGATCACTTTAGATTGGCATGATTAAAAAAAAAACCTTCATGAAGAAGGTAAAGCTTGTATTGGGCATATTTAAATGAATTGGGGAGAGGACTAGCAGAAAAACTAGTTACATGTTCTCTAAAAAGTTACAGAACAAGAGGCTACTGCTTGGTTTAAAACCAGGAAGGGTGTATGTCAGGGTTGTATCCTTTCACCATACTTATTCAATCTGTGTGCTGAGCAAATAATCTGAGAAACTGGATTTTATGAAGAAGAATACACTATCAGGATTGGAAGAAGAATCATTAACAATCTGTGATACGCAGATAACACAAACTTGCTTGTTGAAAGTGAAAATAACTTGAAGCACTTACTGATGAAGCTCAAAGATTACAGTCTTCAGTATGAATTACACCTCAGCATAAAGAAAACAGAAATCCTCACAACTAGACCAGTAGGCGGCATCGTGATAAACAGAAAAGATTGCTGTTTTCAGGGATTTCATTTTACTTGAATCCACAGTCAACCTCCATGGAAGAAGCAGTCAGGAAATCAGATGTCGTATTGCACTGGGCAAATCTGGTGCAAAAGACCTCTCGAAAGTATTGAGAAGCTAAGATGTCACTTTGAAGACTAGAGTGTGCCTGACCCAGGCCGTGGTGTTTTCAGTCACCTCATATCATGTGAAACGAAGACTGAAGAAGAGTTTATGCCTTTGAATTGTGGTGTTGACAAAAAACACTGAAAGAACCATACGCTGCAGAAGAACTAACAGATCTGTCCTGGAAGAAGTGCAGCCAGAATGCTCCTTGGAAGGGAGAATGGCCAGACTTCATCTCACCTACTTTAGTCATGTTGTCAGAGGGGACCTTTCCCTAGAGAAGGGTATCTTGCTTGGTAAAGTAGAGGGTCAATGAAAAAAGGGAAAGACCCTCAAGGAGATGAATTGACACAGTGGCTACAATGATGAACTCAAGGATAACAAGGATTTTGAGGATGGCACAGGACTGAACAGTGTTTTGTCCTGTTGTACATAGGGTTGCTGTGAGTTGGAGCCAACTCAACAGCACCAAACAGCAACAAGAAGTTAGGGTTTTTCAGGACGAGTTCTTTAGCATGTGCTAGTATCAGCAGCTCTGGTCACGTAGTGCCTAAGGCATTTGACTGCTAACCAGAAATCTTATGGTTCGAACCCACCAGCCACTCCTCAGAAGGAAAACTGGGCAATCTACTTCTGTAGAGATACTGCCTTGGAAACCCAAGGAGGGGTCAACCCAAGCAGGGGTCACTATAAGACAAATCTGACTCAACAGCAGTGAGTATGGGTTTTGTTTTGTTTTGATTAATAAATATCAGCAGAAATTTAACAAAGGAAAAGAGGGAGAAAATACAAATAACACAAATAAGAAACAAAATGGGCAACATCACAACAGAACATACTGAAATAAAAAAGGATAATATCGGAGTTCCGGCAAGATGGCGGACTAGGCAGAAAGACTGCACAGACCCTCTTCAACAAAGAAAAGGGAAACCAATTAACACAGACACAGAAGATAATCCTGGACCCCTGAA
>NW_006921661.1:4997910-5000320 GCF_000298275.1 Orycteropus afer afer | reverse complement strand
ACCAAAGAAGAATTTAACAGTTCATAAAACAATGACCAATAAAAGTCCTGGCCCACACGGTTTCACTGGAGAATTCTACCAAACATTCAGAGAACTGACACCAATCCTATTCAAACTATTCCAGAACCTAGAAAAGGATGGACTCCTCCCTAATTCATTTTATGAAACAAGCACAACCTTAATACCAAAACCAGGCAAAGATATCACTCAAAAGGAAAACTACAGACCAATATCCCTCATGAATATAGGTGCAAAAATCTTCAACAAAATCCTGGCCAGTAGACTCCAACAACATATCAAGAAAATAATTCATTATCACCAAGTGGGGTTCATATCAGGTATGCAAGGATGGTTCAACATTAGAAAAAAACAATCAACATCATCCACCACATAAATAAAACAAAGGAAAAGTACCACATGATCATATCAATCAATGCAGAAAAGGTTTTGATAAAATCCAACACCAATTCCTGATCAAAACTCTCAGCAAAATACGAATAGAAGGGACATTCCTCAACATAATAAAGGACATCTATACAAAACCAACAGCCAACATTCTCAATGGAGAGAGACTGAAACCATTCCCCTTGCAAACAGGAACCAGACAAGGATGCTGTTGTAGTTACCTAGTATTGCTGTGACAAGGATATACCACAAATGGGATGGCCTTAACAAACAAGAGTTTATTATCTTACAGTTTGGAAACTTTAAGTCTGAGTACAAAGTGCCAGGGTCTAGGGGCTTGGTGAAAGCCCCTCAACCTTGGGTTTCAGCTCTACCTCCTGCTTCCGGCTCACTGAAGCTAGAAGTGTTTCTTAACTCAGACCGCTGCTGGCTGCTGAGGCTGACAAACCCAAGGTTGACAAGTGAAAAGGCACAGTCCCAATGTTACCAAACCACACAGCAGGCCTTTAATTTAAGTCCATTGTAAGTCCCAAGGTTGGCAGAGCATGGCAGGATGCTGAACAATGATGTGGCTACATGCAGGGTCCAAGTGTGCCATAAGCTAGAGAACATTCCCCAAGGCTTCTGCTTACATACAGAAAGCAGACCACATACCCAAAGGCAGCTACTCAGCTTCTCCCGATAGATTCCACCATGGAGTTGATTACCAGTCTCATCGTGGGGAATACTACATCCAGCTGCCCAGCCACTCAACCAGGCCCAGCCAAGTTGACACAAAAACGTAACCACCACAGATGCCCTCTATCACCACTTTATTTGACATTGTGTTGGAAGTCCTAGCCAGGGCAACAAGGCAAGAAAGGGAAATCAAAGGCATCCAAACTGGTAAGGAAGAAATCAAACTATCCGTATTTACTGATGATATGATCCTATACCTAGAAAACCCAAGAGACTCAGTCAAAAACCTACTGGAACTAATTGAGAGATTTAGCATTATGGCAGGATACAAGATCAACATCCAAAAATCAGTTGGATTCCTCTATACCAGCAAAGAGATTGCTGAAAAAGAAATAAGGAAATCAATGCCATTTACAGTAGCTACCAAAAAAATAAAATACTTGGGAATAAATCTCACTAGGAACACAAAAGACCTGTGCAAAGAAAACTATAAATCACTACTCCAAGAAACCATAAGAGGAGATCTACATAAATGGAAGAACACACCATGCTTGTGGATAGGAAGACTGAACATTGTGAAAATATCAGTACCACTCAGAGCAATCTATGCATTCAATGCAATCGCAGTGCACATCCCGTCAACATTTTTTAAGGATGTGGAAAAACCAATCACTAACTTTATATGGAAAGGAAAGAGACCTCGGATAAGCAAAACATTATTGAAGAAGAAGAACAAAATAGGCAGTCTCACACTCCCAGATCTCAAAATCTACAATAGAGCCACAATAGTCAAAACTGCCTGGTATCGGTACAACAACAGACACAGAGACCAATGGAATAGAATTGAGAACCCAGAAATAGATCCATCAACCTATGGTTAGATGATCTTTGACAAAGGGCTGAAATCCATTAAATGGGGAGGAGATTGTCTGTTTAACAAATGGTGCTGGCAAAACTGGATATCTATCTGCAGAAAAATGAAACAAGATCTGTACCTCACACCATACACAAAAACTAACTCCAGATAGATCAAAAACTTAAATGTGAAACCTAAAACTATAAAGTTCCTCCAGGAAAAACTAGGGGCAAATTTAGGTGCCCTAATATATGGCGTAAATAGACTATCAAGCATAACCCAAAATGCACAAACAGCAAAAGAGAAGCTAGACGAATGGGACCTTCTCAAAATCAAATTTTTATGTGCTTCCAAAGACTTCTCCAAAAGAGTCAAAAGAGAACCTACAGATTGGGGGGAAAAAAAAATTGGCAGTGACATATCTGACAAGGGACTTATATCTAGAATTTATAGAAAACTCCAACACCTCAA
>NW_006921661.1:4977976-4997370 GCF_000298275.1 Orycteropus afer afer | reverse complement strand
ATCTGCAAAACACCGCATAACGTGGATGAACTTGGAGGACATTATGCTGAGTGAAATAAGTCAATCACAGAAAGACAAATAATGTATTAGTCCATTATTATAAAAAGTCAAGAAAAGGTTTATATATGGAAGGAAATTTTCTTTGTTGGTTACCAGGGGTGGGAGAGGAGGGTAGGGAACACTGTTAGATAAGTAGAGATAAGTACTGATTTGGGTGAAGAGAAGGGCAATGTACCAAATGTGAGTGATCAGTATAGTGGTATTGAGGAAGAGAAAGACATAGAGGGGTGCATGGGAGGTACAGACAACAAAGATGAACCCTTTTGCACGTACAGTACTGCATTGTCAGTGAAGGCAAACATGGATATACAGGTGGATAGATGAGTGGACAGGCTGGACTATTAGGTATGTCTATGCAGGGGGGGAGTGTGCCCAAGACCATGTATAGGTTAGCAGACAATGTTTCTACAAGTGTCTTGCTATGTTCTGTAAGAATTCCCAGGTGTATAGTAGAGCCAACAAAGGTCAAGGTTGTAGTCACTTCTTGGGCACAGCCAGCTACCCAGAGGGAGTGAATAGTTGGACGTGTGGGCTAGGGACTATAGACCCAGGGAACATCAAGCTCAACTGGCATAACTTACTACACATTGTTCCACCTCCTACTTTGGCAAGTAGCGACTGGAGTCTTAAAAGCTTGCAAGCAGCCATCTAGATGCAACAGTGGGTCTCTCCTCGTCCACAGCAAAAAGAATGAAAAAAACAAAAGATTCATGGAAACAATTAGTCCTAGTGACTGGTACACCATGTGATCCTCAGCCTATACGAGTAGGAGACCAGAAGAACTAGATGGTGCTTGGCTACCACTGTCAAGCCCTTGGAGGGGGATCTATGTAGGAGATCCTGGATAGAGTGGGAGAACAATGTGGAACAAAACTCAAAATCATTCGGGGGAAAAAAAAAAGGGACCAGGTTTTCTGGTCTGATAGAGCCTGATGGAACCACTGAGACTATGGCCCCTAGCTGCCCTTCAGGTCTGGAATTGAACCCACACCTGTGGCTTCCAGCCAAACAAAAGACAGGCATATGAGCTGAACATTTACATTAGGTAGATACACTCTTTGGAGAGAACAGTCATGGGAGACTAGAAGGGTTGTGTATGCACAGGGACATAGCTCATGGGACAGGAGGGAAGGACACATGGAAGAGGTAACTATGGGGAGGAAGGGGGGGAGCTGTTGCATTATGATAAATTGTAGTCAGTATCATGAGGCAGTGAATGTGAACTGCTGTATGGAAAGTGAATTTGCTCTGTAAACTTTCACCCAAATCACACACAAAATAAGATAAATAAATAAATAAATATCAGCAGATAAACATCCTTCTAACTCTGAAGCACTCTACTAAATTTCAAGAAGACTGTAGAGATATGATCTTGCCCATCAAAAGCTGACAAGTGTTTGCAACATTAGAAATTCTCACCAGCTGCTTCAATATAAGCTTTAACTTTAACCAAAATTTAGATAAAATTCCATGTTTTAGAATTGTTAAAGATCATTTTATATGATGCTTGTTTGGCAATTCTTCTGCAAATAGAGAAAAATATATAATATATACTATCATTATAAGGCACCCTGGTGATGCAGCGATTAAGCACTCATCTGCTAACCAAAAGGTCAGCAATTCAAACCCACCAGCTGCTCTGAGGAAGAAAGATGTGGCAATCAGCTTCCACTTCTGTAAAAATTACAGCCTTTTATTGTGAACCAGGCATTCTTCAAAGTAGTTTGAATGTACTGTTTAGTTAACAAATACAATCCTTACAACAGTCCTGCAAATTAAGACTCATTATCCTTTCCCATCTTATAAATGAAAAAACAGAGGTACTGAGAGATTAAAATGACTTAAGGGTGAAACAGCCAGCAACTGGAGGAGCTAGGATTTGAACCCAGACAAAACCCTTTTAGAGCTGCTGGTTTAACCACTACACAGTACAGTCCTTCTTCTCTTAGTTAAAAATACAGTGTTTTAATATTGTATTAGTTCATTATTGTAAAAAGTCAAGGAAAGGTTTATATATGGAAGGAAACTTTCTTTGTCGGTTACAGGGGGGAGGGAGACTGTGAAAATAAAAATACAGTGTTTGACACAAGGGATCATTTAGTATCTGATAGTTACACAAAAGGAAACCTACTATTGCATCCTTTTGGTTTTCTTCGTTCCTCTCTGGCTCCTCTCTGACTCCTCTTCCTCCACCTCACTGTCATATACTGGAGCTCCTCGAGGCCGTTCTGGGCCCTCTTCTCTCACTTTCATCTTTATCCTGAGATTATCTTATCTGTAATCATCATTTTAACTATCACCCACATTGAAATGAAGCACAGATGGAAGTCTTCGTGTTTCTTTTCTGATATCTGACCTGTACTCACATTGCCTCCTGGACATCTTTACCGCACGTTCTGTGTGCCCACATCTTTTTCTGTCTTCCATCCCTACCACCGTAAGCCTCATGGTCTTTCTGTGCTCTGTTTTCACCAAATGGAATCTCTATTCATTCTTTGACACAAACCAGGAAACCAGGCATAATCCGTGGTTCCTCCTTTTCCCTCAGCCCTGTGCCCCGCCCACGCTACTCCTGATTTTCTTTATTCTGTTAGTCAGTGTCTGTACAGTTCTCTTCTGTTGCAGCCCTCCATCATCTCTCACCCACACTATTGCCTGTAGTCCTCCAGCCTCACTTCAGCCTCCCTCCAGTCTTTGTTCACCTGCAGCCAGAGTGCACTTTCCAAAATAGAAATCTCACTGTCACTCACACACACTTGCCTAAAACCTTAATGACGTAGATAAAGACAAAGACAAAGATTCTGAACATGGTCTGTGGGCTTCTGTATGGTCTAGACCTTTTCCCTCCAGCTTTATCTTCTGCCATGCTGCTCCTTACTCACAGACCATCCTGCTTGTTCTCCCTCTTGGCATAGGGCCATGGCACACGCTCCTCCTCCTGCCTGCAAAAGGTTCTCACCCACTGACCCACCAACCTGTTTTTCATCTGGTTCACTGCTAGCCCTTTGAATCTGGGCTTTTTCTGGATCAGTTCTCTGTTACAAGTTCTCTTAACCCATGTTCTCTCCTGCCTAGCTCATGGCAAAGGTTGTCATTTTACATTTATGTCTGTGATTGTTTGATGTGTCACCCAGACACTCTTGCATGCCTAGTACATAGTTGTTTTGTGCCATTGAGTTGATTTCTACTCACAAAGACCTTATAGTTCTACACAGAGTAGAACTTCCCCACAGGGTTTCCTAAACTGTAATCTTTATGAAGGAACCCTGGTGGCACAATGGTTAAAGCACTTGGCTGCTAACTGGCAGGTTGGTTGGCTCAAACCCACTAGCTGCTCCATGGGAGAAAGATGTGGTCAGCTTCCATAAAGATTTATAGCCTTGGAAACCCCATAGGGCAGTTCTATTCTGTTCTGTAGGATTGCCACAAATCAAAATCAACTCGATGGCAGGGGGTTTCATTTTTTAATTCAATCTTTACCGGAGCAGATCACCAGTCTTTTCTCCTGAGGAGTGGCTGGTGAGTTCGAGTTGCCAGTCTCTCAGTTAGCAACTGAGCGCTTAACCGTTGTACTACCAGGGCTCCTTAGACATAGTAGACACTTAATATATATTTGAATAAATAATATATTTCTATAATCTGTTAATATACATATGTTATATGTATACTACAGCTATTGTAGTAGTTCAAAGGTCTACAAAAGCTAAGGTTCCTGGGAGATGATCCTTGGAGTCCTGTAGTCCCTTACTAAGCAATGATTCATGGCAGCTCGCTGTAACTTAAGCACTTCTGCCAGAAGACCTTGGCATCTCTGAAAATGTTGGTGGGGCTATCTGCTTTTCTTTTGAAATAAACCATCAATATTCAAGGTTCGGTTCCTATCAACATTTATTAGAAATTTTCTGGTAGTTCAGTCCCAGCAGTGTATTTTTCAGACTTAGTTTCTGTCATTGGCCTTGGGGGTCTCAAGCTTCCTTTGGTGCCCTGGCAAGTCTAGTTAAAAAATTCTGAAAGTGTTCTCCGACCAAGGCTTTCATTTCTCTATCGAGTTCTCCCTGGAGGCTAGGCGCTGTGAGATTGCTTATTCCTCTGGTTCCCCTGGCAAAGATACAGTTGATACATCGTTATTTTTTTCTAGTTTTCATCATAAGCATTTTGCTATTCCCCAGTCTCCAATGCTGTTCAAACACTCCAGGGGGTCCGCAACTATCATCTCCGGCCTCGCTTTCCTGTTCTATACATGTTCCCATGTAGAGTGTTACTTTGGCTGTATATAAATAACATCGAGATGGGCTATGTCTGTTTCTACAGACCATTTTACAGTCCTCTTAATGTTTGCTGCCTGTCTGTGATTTTTAATACACTAATTTGTAGAATGGTTTCTTATCGTAGAAGTTGATGCGTGAAGTGAAGGTCCCTCCCGGGACCTCTCTGGAGGGTCATTCTATCTTCCCTGAACCCAGAGAGCTCAGCCTTGAGCCTGAGCTGCCCTCCAGATGGGCTCAGGGCTGTTGGCTCACCTGCCACTCTGTCTACTGGCCTGCGCGGGGCCCCTCTTTTTGAAGCTGGACCCAGTGGCCTAGGGCTATGGAGCCCGGTGGCCTGGCCCTCACATCTCACAGCTTGGGAAACTGGATTTTCTCAGCTTCTTATTTTGTTGTTTGCCTGTGGAACTTTACTTTCACAAATTCGTCTTTCCATCAGAATCAGTTTAAATAAAATCTAAAGCTTCCCTTGTTCAGTTCTACCTTTTTATACTCTGTTTTTATTTAGTCAGACTTTGGCAGGAGACTGGCCAAGCTGAGCCCAGGGGGAAAGTGACCACTGGCACAGGTTTCAGCCTATGCTTTTGGCCCAAGATTGTTTCTATTTTTATTTTGTTTCATGTTTTTGTTAACATCCAGGGCAAAGATTAAGCACTTACACTTATCTGGTAATGGCCAGAGGCCTTTAGATTGCTTGCCTGTGGCCAGGAGACTGTATGCTTAAAACTATTAACTCCAGCTACTCCTGGAAGATAAGATCTGTTCAATTTGGCTTTCCCAAAAGGGGGTGCTGTGCTTTTGCTGGCTCTGAGAGAAGGAAAGGAGGAAGATAAATCCCAACCTTTGCTGATTTAAAAAAAAAAAAAAAAACGGATAGTAGCCTAATTTATGGAGGCTGTTTTTTGGAAAAAACTAACTTTATGTCATAATTTCTTAACTGCCAAAAGACGTAATTCTACCTCAGCTTTGCCTTGGCAACCTGTTTTTGGTGCTCTGAGCAGCCCTGTCATTGCTCTGCATTATTTAAGCCATAATCTTTAAGAAGGTGAGAAGCTATTATTGCTTTTTAGCACAGTTGACATGATATTGGCACAGAGCAGCACCTAGAGCTTCAAACATTCCTAATGGCTGTAAACCAATTTAAACACCTCCGTGTAGAGGTCTTACTGCCATGAGGTCATAGCTTGCTCCAAGAGGGGAGAAAGAAGAAGATCAAATGTTGTTTAAAAGTTGTTTTGTTTTTAATTATTCTTATTCCACTGAGTTGTAACTGTAGTTTCTGGCCAAGACCCAGACAATCAAGATTGAGTATTTCAACTAGCTGGGGTCTAGCAGTGTTCCTCAGAGAAACATTTCGTAGGGAGGGAAAGACACATGATAGAGATTGTGGGTTGTACTCTTTCCTCATGCTTCATAGCACCAGACCTGGTTGTAGACAGATACATCGAGCACAAATGAATCGGAAAGAGAATAGGGAAAAAAAAGAAAAAGTATTTTCAAAACCCTGCTTCAAGAGCTCTCTTCATGTAAATCTTTACATTTTTTTCTTTATTTCATTTTTCTTTAAGTTTTCATATTTACACCATTTCTGTGGCAGAATTGATTCTTAGAATGCCTAATAACATAATGAGTCCTAGAAAGTGGGGGAAAAAGAAAATTAAAGAAGGCAGGAAGAGAAGGAAAGTATACCAATCCATTTAAACCTAAAAATTATTCTACTGATTCTCAGCCCTCCCTCAAATAGAAGTATACATAGTGCAGATAAGGTGTAGGCAGTTTGATGGCAACAGACAACTTAAAGGTCGTAGGGATTGGGAGAGAGAAGAGAACTAGCATTTATTTAGTCAGACTGCCTGGTAAGATCTCATTTTTCTACCTAGTGGCTTTGCCACTTTGGCCAAATTACCTAACCTCTGTGCCTCTGAATATGACGTTCATAATCCCTTGCAGAGATGTTGTATTAAATGAGACAATACATAAAACTGTCAACAAGGTGCTTAGCCCATAGCACTTCATAAAGTCTAGTTGCTGTTTAATTATTAATAATAATTGATTATCTATTTATTACACTAAGAATTTGACTCATGCATTCTGTTTAATCCTTACTGCGATAGCTAATAGTTGGATCTGCCCACTTTACAGAAGTGGGAACATAGGCTTCAAGCAGCGAAGTGCTTCACTAGTGCCCCACACTTCGTAATGGTGGAGCTAGATGTAGCAACCTGGAATATTACACATGGGAGGTGGAAATGGGAATCACATTTCAACCAGTGCTTTCTTACCTTGTTTTCTCTTTTCCAAACCCTTCTCCTTAAAAAGAGACTGTGACTTCAAGTAGCAGAACCAACAGAAAGAGGAAGAGGGGGGACAATGGGGACAGGGATGGTGGAGTAGAGTGAACTGGTCCCACCACAGGGTATTTGTATGATGGTTATGAAAGTGCTGACTGAGCATGGTCCTCATTCAGGCTGGAGAAATAGAGTTCTCCATCTTATAAAAATTCTCTCTCTGAAGCTCAATTCATACAGAAAAAAGATGATACAGCAGGGGTTTGGGGACGATCGGAATGTACCTCAAAGGATTATGGGAAGTTCTAATACTCCCTAAGCAGTTAGTAGATCCTGTGAATAGAGGCAGTTAGAGCATTTCTATTTTATTCAAAGCTGTCCCCAACCCCAGCTTCTCCCCGCCCTCCCCATACATACATAACAAGTGGCATGTTGTTTCACATTGGACAGAATAAATCTTTGGATTGATTTAGTAGTTTTTCTCTAAAATTTTTTTATGCTTGCCTTAATTCTGTATCTGCTTCACGTAGCTGGCTCCTTGAAGTGCAGAAGAAATGGAGGTGGGGACGGTGGGAAGAGTTCTGCCTGTTGCTGTGTAGGAGATCAAGATTCTGGTCCTTCTGATACCTGTTACTCTGTATTCCTGTGTAAGACATTCATGTCTTTGAGCTTCAGTTGCCTCTGCTATAAAATGGAGGTAACCTTTGGAATTCAAAGCCCATGGAGGTTAATAATAAAGACGGCAACCACAATAACAGCTACGATTTCCATCATTGTATGTGCCAGGGATTTTGAATGCATTATTTCATTCCATCCTCAACCTTTGGAATTCAAAGCCCATGGAGGTTAATAATAAAGACGACAACCACAATAACAGCTACGATTGCCATCATTGTATGTGCCAGGGATTTTGAATGCATTATTTCATTCCATCCTCAGCATAGTCCAGTGATCTGTTTTACAAAGGAAAAAACTTGGAGAGCACAGAGATGATACGTCATTGCCTACTGTCATATAACTCCTAAGTGGTAAATGCAGCCTTAAGTTATAGCCCCAAACAGAAAGGATCACAGTGGCAGAGCAAGGAGTAGAATCCAGAACTTTGAACATCCTTTCTTGGCACCACCATCTCCAGATCTAACTGAAGAGATAAGAAAAGGTAACTGGCTACGGTGAATAAGGACTCACAGAATGGAAAAGAAGTTAATCTCCTTAATTTAGAGAAATCAGAGAAGACTTGAACCCCAAAAAGCCAAATTTAAACCAGACTATCCTCTAAGACTTCTGAACTCCAGGCTTCTTTGCTTTCTCTTCATTGTTCTATTGTTTGTGACCCTAGGAAAACCCTTTCTTGCTTATAGCAAAAGTCTTATTATTAAATAATTTAACAGTCCCCAATACAGTTCAGGTTTTCAGCATCTATGCCATGTTTCACAAAACCATGGTCTAGTAAATTTGCAATTACGATATCTTTGGCTTGTTGTTTTTTAATAAATTCCTTTTAATTGCATCATTAAATCCCAGCTCCAGATGTCACGTTTCCAGGTTTCCAGTCTGGGCCTGAGCCGAGCTGGAGGAGACATGCAGTCAAAGCTGAGGAGGTTCAGTGAGGTGACAGCCTCAGTCAGTGGCTCGGGTCTCAGGCTCTGTGCCTCTGTATCCAGTGCCTTAGAGCACTTAGCTCCCCTGGGGGGTGTGGAGGAGAAGGAAAAGCGACCACATCTTCTGCTGTATCCACTCTGCCCCATATCACCCACATGCACCCTTTAGGTTAATTTTAAAGAATAAACTCACTGCCATAGAGTCAGTTCTGACTCATAGCAAACCCCCATTGGGTTTCCAAGGCTGTAAATGTTTACAGACGCTGATTACCCCATCTTTCTTCCACAGAGCAGCTGGTGGGTTCAAACCACCAACCTTTTGGTTAGCAGCCAAATGCCTTAACCACTACACTGCCAGAGCTCCTTTTTAAAGCGTAAACACTCTTTATAAGTTATTCTTCACAGCTTAAAGAATGTACTGATTTCATCTGATAGGTTAAATTGTCAACAGCCTTTAAAAATAGGTCGTATAATTAATCTCTAAGTTTCTATCACTTTCTCTCATGAAGTCATGAAGTGAGATTGAAGTCAGACAAAAAGACTGCTCACAGCAGCTTACTTTTTAGTTGTAAAATTTCAGAAACATCCTAAGTCTATAAAAGTAAGGGAATGATTAAATGAATTATGGTATTCTACTCAGTAGAACAACCATTTAAAATTATATTTATCAAGAGGTTTTAATAATGTCCAAAAGCAGGATGCAGAACTGTATATATCCACCACAAACACAACTTTGGGTTTATTTTATTTAAGCCACGTACATAAAATCAAAGTCTCAAAGGAAAGTATCCCAAAGTAATAGTGGTTATTTGATGGGTGATAGGATCCTGAGTGATTTTTATTTTTACAAGTTGTGTTTCTTTTTTAGTTTTCCAGTGAGTATAAATTACTACAATAATTAAAAATGCATATGTGTGTTTGTATATATTTTCAATGTCATCATTTAACATAGAAGGTATTTGGAGCTCAGCTATCTTAAAAATCTGAAACATAATTAAGATCTTGGAATTAAAAAAATCATCCTGAGCAATCAAAACTAATGTTACAAAAATCATATAATAGAACATGTTATGCCTAGGACATCCTGTGGTCCATCACTCAAATCCTGTTTACTCTTACTTTGCACACAATTCTTTGGATCTGCTTTATAAGAACACAGTAAATTAGAAGCAAAACATTAGAAAAAGGAAAGAAGAGAAGCCTCTGCAGGCAGGAGCAGTGACATAGCTGCACTGGCAGCCTGGCAAGCAGAAAGGACACAGAGAAGCTCCAAGTGCAGCCTTCGGGACTCTCCCACTCATGTCCTCAGAAAGAGATGTCCCTGAAAATTCTGTAGTCTCCTTACTGTGTCAAAGCTTACTAACACATTTACATTGATGACCCAAAGTCATTAAGAAAATACCTTTATTGTTTATTTTGTTTAAGATTTAAAATTAAAAAAAAAAAAAAAATTGAAAGCTTTCGTCTCACATGGCAAAAAATGAAAGAAAAAAAAAAAAAAGCCAAAACATGGTGATCAAAGAGTAAACCTTAGATATGTTAGACCTATTTTTTATCTATCAGAATAACTAATATTCTTACAATTCCTACCAAACTCACAGCCATCGAGTCAGATCCGACTCATAACAACCCCTCCTTGGGTTTCTGAGGTGGTATTCTCTACGGAAGTAGATTACCCAATCTTCCTTCCGAGGAGTGGCTGGTGGGTTTGAACCGCCAGTCTTCTGGTTAGCAGTCAGGTGCCTTAGGCACTGCGTCACCAGAGCTCTTTTACAATTCCTAAGAGGGATCATTTTACTGTTACTTGCGTTTTCCAAATTGCATCTGATATTGTCATTACCTGAGTTCTTAGAAGTATCCAAGGGAACTGAAAAATAATATCATGAAATCAGATTGACAGAGCCTTAGTGTCCATCTGTTAAAATAAGAGTAACATCCCATAGCTTAGATACAAAAAAAATTGCCATCAAGTCAATATTGACTCATAAAGACCCCATAGGACAGAGTAGAACTGCTCCATTTTTCACCTATGGAGGCCAGTGGGTTCAAGTTGCCAGCCTTTTGGTTAGCAACCAAGCTCATATCCACTGTGCCACGAAAGCTCCTCATAGCTTAGATAGATAAGACAAACCTGAAACCAAACCTGTTGCAAGTGAGTCAGTTCTGCTGGAGAGTTACATGAATAGCATTTAGTTTCTCATTTGCACTTGGTAAATATTTAGTTGAATCTGAATGTAGGATGCAACAGTGAGCAATGACTCTGGAGTCAGACCAAATCTAGTTCAGACACCAGCTCTGCAGCCTTGAGCAAACCATATAACCCACTCCCCTAACTGCCTTTGTCACGGCATAGACATCAGGGTCCTGTGTATACAAAATACCTTGCACGGTGCTTGGAACATTATAGATGGACAGGAAAATAAATGGTAGCTCTTTTCCCATTGTAGTTAGGAAGGAGGACTGTCACACTTCATTACTTTTCTGTTGTGCTAAGTTGAGGAAAGTTTTTAGGGAGTCTCAGAATGAAGGAGAACTACAAAATCCCCCTTCCTCTTGCATCATAGAAGTGCCTGGTCTGCCCAGGCCTGTTCCTCAGCCCTGTCTTTTATCAGGCCAGCTCTGAGTCAACTCATTCACCCTTCACAGCTTTGAGTGGTTAAACATCTGACCCCTAGTCATATGGCCAAAAACATTACCTTCAGTGTAGATTTGGATAATAGCTTCACCCTGGGTCGGGGTGGTAACTGAGAGCTTGGCTTGTCTGCACAGAGTAGATTGTGGATGGTGCTGATGCTGTGTTTTGGTTTGATTACCTCGCTGCCCTGCAGAATCATTTAGAGAGGGACACTGTCAGCAAGTAGTAGAGTGAAACCAACAAGGTTGGCAAAAGTGCCTAGCTTACCAGATGACTGAGTTTTGACAACATATTACCTAAAAACTCAGATTAAAGCCAGCAGATTTTGCTATTTTGTTTTGTTTTTCTTAAGCAGTAAAACCGGTAATTTACTGATCCTGATTTGCCTGGTTCTGCATATGCCCCAGTGACACCCCTAATTATGAATTCTCCTGGCACCAACACTTACAGACAGGCAAGGGAGTCTGACAGGCTCACAGATTAGAGGCCTTGCGGTTGCCTTTCCTAAAGGAGAATCACACTTACTTGCTTAAGAGTCTGAGATCACAGGTTTAATCCAGCATCAGAGAGAAGTCCCAAGAATGGGAGAAGAAGGTGAGTGCTGAGTTCGGGACTCACGGCTGTAGACACACAGGTGGAAGGGGCCCTCGATTCCTTCCTTCTCAGGGCACTTATCACAATTGTAATTTGAAAATACATTGTTTGAATAAGTATGTATGTCTTTTTCCTGCAAGATTGGAGGCTCCTCAGAGGCAAGGCTTTTTCTGTCTGGCATGTTTCCCCTCCCCGAGGCCTGGTACATGTAGTAGCTGTTTGTGGAGTGAATGTATAGGTCCCAGTCTGGCATCAATTCCTACCTAGTGGTTACCATTTTACAAGCCACTTTACTTCCCTTTCTCATCTGAAGAACTCAAGTCAGATGGATCTTGAGTTTGCCCCTCTCTCTATTTCTGGACCCAGTCTGTTCATGTAGTTGCATTGACTCTGCCTAGCTTCATACAAGTCCAATATCTAGAACTATGATCAGTGCACCAGGAGTGGCCTGACTAGCACAGTATATTATGTGACTGTCATTCCCAAAGTCTGGAATGTCTTCTCTTTCCATTAACTGATTACTGTTTATTATTTCGAAGCTCTGGTGGTACAGTGGCATTTGACTGCTAACCAAAGGTTGTGGTTCAAACCCACCAGCCACTACATGGAAGGAAGACTGGGCAATCTACTTCCATAAAGATTTACCACCTTGGAAACCCAAAGGGGGTCGCTATGAGTTGAAATTGATTCAATGGCAGTGAGTTTGGTTTTCGGTTTTTTGGATTAATTATTTCAGAGTTAAGAACAATAATGTATACACCCCTTTCTTAACAGGGTTTTTGTGAGGACCAAGTGAAATAATGGATATGAAATTACTTCAGAAACTATAAAGCTTAGTATAATTGAACAATGATTATTATTGCTGGCCCAAAGGTATCTTCCTGAGTAGTAACTAAGGCTAAAAAGAAAGCAGTGAAGACAAAATAGTGTAAAAATGTGTATGGCTGGCCTTGTAAAAAACCAAACCAAACTCACTGCCGTCGAGTTGGATCCAACTCACAGCAACCCCTCCTTGGGTTTCTGAGGCAGTATCCCTATGGAAGTAGATCGTCCAATCTTCTTCCAAAGAGTGGCTGGTGGGTTTGAACACCAGCCTCTGGTTAGCAGTCAAATGCCTTAGGCACTATGCTACCAGAGCTCCTTGTAAAGGAGACATCATTCTCCAAGTTAATTTTTTGGTTTTTTTTAAAAAAAGTACATTTGGTTCTCTCTCAGCCAGTTCTTTAAATGCAAGATGATTGACATTGAATATTGGAAAGATCATTGAGTCATGAATCATGAGTTCTAGTCCTAGCCTTGCCACTGCCTCACTGAGCTATCAGGGGCAAGTCATTTAATGTCTCTGTCAAATGGGGCATGACTACTTCTTGAAGGTAAAATGAAAATGTAATATTAATAGCAAGAGGAAAGATGTAGACAGTCCTTCAGATATATGAAGTTGATTACATCCCTCATGTATTTTTCTTTCCAGACCCAGTTCCTCCAGTTACTTCAACTGCTCCCTATGTGACATGGTCTCTATCCCCCATCTCTACCCTGGGCATTCTCCTCTGTACGCCTGTATCCTTCTTAAATGAAGTTCCCAAAATTGAACCTTGCATGCCTCAAGTTCTTTCTTGCATTAGGACACTACAATTAATAATGTCTAAGATTGATTATTATCCTTCTACTAGAACAAAGTTAAATATGCTGTTTCATGTCTCTGGATGCAGAAGACTTAAACTGAGTTCTGAAGTACAAAATATTGTCTCATTTTTGTCTTCTAGTGACAGACATCACACCTCCAGTGCAATCCCTGTTCCACAGAGACAAAGCTCCATATTTGGGGGTGCAGATGTGGGCTTCTCTGGGGTGATCCCTTCACCAGACAAAGGACACCGAAAACGAGCCAGCTCAGAGAATGAGAGACTCCAGTACAAAACCCCTCCTCCCAGTTACAACTCGGCATTAGCCCAGCCTGTGCCCACCATCCCCTCCATGGTAGAATCTGAGAGAAAGACAACATCTCTGTCCTCCTCCTTGGATACTTCCTTGGACTTCTCCAAAGAAAAGAAAAAAGGAGTAGATTTGGATAACGGCTTAAACGGAGGCCATGGAAGTGTGAAGACTAGCCAGGAACCAGGAGAAGAAGCCCCCTCGGGGCATCCTGCCACAGTGAACGGCACTCTCCTACCCAGCGAGCAGGCTGGTGCCACAAACGCCCAGCTTCCAGGTGAGTTCCACTCCGTTTCAGAAGCTGAGCTCTGCTGTACCGTGGAGCAAGCTGAAGAAATCATTGGGCTGGAAGCCACAGGTTTAACCTCGGGCGATCAGCTAGAAGCATTTAACTGCATCCCAGTGGACGATGCTGTGGCAGTGGAGTGTGACGAACAAGTTCTGGGAGAATTTGAAGAGTTCTCCCGAAGGATCTATGCACTGAATGAAAATGTATCCAGCTTCCGCCGGCCACGCAGGAGCTCTGATAAGTAAAGTGAGCAGACAGGCGTGCTCAATAGGACCAGGACAGAGCTGCTGCTTAAAATGAGGATAAAGCTGCACTTACCCTTTGTAATAATTATGGAACAAAATGAATATTAATGGAGGATATTCCTCAGAAAAACAAATTTTTGGAATCGAGGAAAGACTCAGGATCATTATGTATCAGTGGGCCAGAAAGTTAGATTTTGCTTTCAAGATTTGCTTTTCAGAGTTGATGGTTGTTTTAAGGCAAAAGTCACTCTAATTTGAAAGAGCTGATAGCTCGAGTCACCTTCTAGGTGTTTGTATGCTTTTTATTTACACTTCTATGTTTCCTCAGAGGGAAGATGATAATATATATAAATAATGTAATGAACTCACCGATAGTTTCTCATAAGCATTTGCCCTCAACAGAGTTTATAAAACTTTGGGAAAATTGAATATTCAGAAAAAGATCTCCACCATTTACTGAAGGGTTTTTGGCCATCCATTAGGTTGATGAATAAAAAGCACAGTGGCCCTCCTTATACCCAGTCCCATCTTCCTCTTCCCTTGCCCCTCAGCGCCATAGTCAACCTGTAGACCTCATTGTTGCCCCCATCTTTATAGTGGTGAAACTGAGGGTATCAGATTCACTGTTTGGTTTGTTTAACCCAGTAGCTGTGACCTTCCACCTCTTCTAATCAGCCATGACCTTCCACCTCCTCTTAAGTAGCCATACCTTGATGTAGCCTCAAAATTAAATTAAAAGCCTCACTTCCAGTGGATTCCAGGGAACTCTCAAGGACCCCAAAGTTACTGCAGTCAGATAATGTCCAATCCATTTTGGGGCCAAAGTTTTTATGTGGGCAGATGCTGTGGTCAGAGGCTCACCAGGCTTGCTGACAGTGCACTCACCAGACAGAATCCTCATATGTAAATCCTACTTTAATTTATTAAATTTCAGTCCAGAGGAAGGCATTGTATATGATAAAATATATGTAGAGAGTCATGTTGTCCAATGTGCAAACTGCAAGGCAGTTGAAATAGCTGGAATAAAAGACTAAATGAGGAATAGAATACTGTTGGTATGTGTGCAAGTTGCATAAATATTAAATTATGTTTTGAAGTCCACTTATCATTCCTGGAGGTTAGATATCAGTTGCTGTTGCTTTATACTTTATGTACCCAAGGACATTGCCTCAGGGTTGCAAGCTTTTTAAGGAAAATTTATCCATATATCCATGTATTATATAGAAGAATAAAATTTGAGTTTACTTCACCCACCCTGGTATTTTTTGCCAGCTTTGAACTTCCTCTTGAACCTACGTCTCCATATGCTACATCATGACAGGACTAGCCTGAACAAAAGCTATGGTGGTATCTAAGCTAATGCTGTTGACTTCATTTAAGTTTACATATTATGTATAGCAACACAAACACCTCCACAGGTGTGCTCTCCAACAGCTGCATTTTTCCTACATAACAACTGATGTCTCATAATCTTGTCCTATTTTGTCCAAGCATTCTTAGGCTGAATTTTAATTTATAGCTACCTTGTTGAATGGAATAGTTCCTATTGTTGTTGTCTGTGTAAAGAGAACTCAATTACTGCATAGCAGACAGACCCAACCCTCAGGCAACTGAAAGCTTTAACTTCATCTGAAGAAGTCCATCGCCTTCCTGATAAAGAGCTGGGGTTACTCCAAGCCTAGAGCAGAAGCCATTTGTAAGGTTATGGCCTCTTTGCGATGTACAGTTGTTCATTTCAAGTCAAAGAGGGTGGACAGACATGAGACTGGGCTGCAGGAACCCTCCAAGGAAGTACCATCTACAAAACAGAGGAGGAGGGCTCTGAAGGGCTGTGTCAGTATTGAAGAATAGAAGGTGGATTGCATGTGGTTTGTGATTTCCCCAGACAAGAGAGTGGACTTTTAAACTTCGAGTGAGACTCAGACAGGGTTCATTCAGTTGGAGGCCCTCCAGCCTGGCTCCTCACACTGCCAAGCAGGAGGAGCGTGTACATGATCAGTGTGGATCTCAGGTTCTGCACAGCCAGATGGAGCCTGGCGCTTTGGGCTTCCATCCACTGGTCTCCCAATTCTCCTCCAGTCTGGGGTTCACAGATTTTCACCTCTACAGCTTGGCGCTCTGCCGTTGGAAGTGATCAGATTGCTCAGAATTGATTGATAGTCACTTCCACATTGGTTTGATCCACACTGTGGCCAATGATGTGCCTCAAAACACCACTTAGGTTTGGGTTTGTTTAGTTTGGGTTTTGGCTTTTCATCTGAGTTTGATTCCTACCGTTTCTGCCATGACCTGTCTAGAACCTACCATGTTACACATCTCCAGGAATAACTCTGTTCATTTTCCAAAGCTGCAGGGTCAGTTTTGCCTCAGCTTAAAGTGGAAAATTCGAGATGAGTTATTATCTCCTACTAATCTTTTGAATTAGTCTTATAAGTCACCAAAAATATATGTATTTTTTGCTTTGAAGATGTAAATTGAAATGGAAACTCACACTACTATCCATTTCTGAACTGCTAAGAATGCTTTCAGTTTTCATGCAGCTGAGATAACTAGCAGCCGGCAAATGTTATCAAATGAATAATTTGATTGTGTTTTCTCTTTCACTTCCCCTTACTCGTTTTAGAAATTCCAGAGATTTTGTTTTTCCCCCTCGAATATTAGTTTTGGAAGATTGTATCCAGCTATATTTTTATAGCAATCCTAATGGTGCCCATTTATCCTGACCTAACCGGTTATTTAAATAATTTTTTAAACCACCACCAATAATAAATGGCATGTGAAACTGATCTGTTGGTAATGGAAAAAAACTCAGCATCTGTATTTATAAAATAAAAATGATTAGTATTTATTTTGATAGTTAAAAGCGTATGTTATTTCCCTGCTATGTTTGAGTCCTGTCTTCATTGTTTTGAATTTCATATTGAAGCCGAGTTAACTATGCAAACCTCGTTCTGAAACAACCAGCCATTCAGCACTTACTGAGCTCTCTCTTGGTGCCAGAAACTGGGGTGAACAAGGTTAATACAGAGATTAATAAACCATGACCTCTGCTGCATTCTCTAGTGGACACACAGCTATATTAATATCTCTAATTTAGTGTAATAAATTCTATGATGGAAAGACTGTTAGCCATGCTATGGAACAAGGGAAAATAATAATTCTGACTCAAAGATCAAGAAGGTTCATGGAGGTACTGCAGATGAAGAAGAAAAAAAAAAGAGACCAAATTCGCTGCCATCGATTCAACACATAGCTACCACACTGCTTGGGTTTCCGAGGCAGTTATCTCTAATGAAATAGATTATCCAGTCTTCCTTCTGAAGAGTGGCTGATGGGTTTGAACCACCACCCCTCCTGGTTAGCAGGCAGATGCCTTAGGCACTATACCACCAGAGCTCCCAGTGCAAGGGAGGTAAGATTCACATTAGAGAGGGAGGGAGCACTAAGGACAAAGGCCCAGAGGCAAGGCGGAATGTAGTATGTATTTGAAAACGGCGAGGAGTTTGTTATACTTAGGGTTTGAGTGGACAGGAATAAAACTGAGAGGAGAAATTGAGTCTCAGGCTGCTGGGGAAGGACTTCAGGTGCCAGCTTAAAGGGACATGGACCCATGCGGTGGGCAGCTATAGATGCCCTGTCCAGGTTGTAAAGCAGGTTAGATCTGAATGGGCTCAAGCGTGGAATGATTGTGAGGATGGCACAAAAGCAGGCAATGTTTTGTTGTGTCATACACAGGGTCGCTACGAGTCAGAGCCTAACAACAACAAACGTGACTGGGAGGGTGGCATTCTCTCCAGCTCTTTACAGATTAAGAAATGGGGGTCTTTAAAAGGTCAATGATTTGACCAGGGTCCTAGCTCCAAAGGGAGCCCTGGTGGCGTCGTGCCTAAGGCACTAGACTGCTAACCAGAAGCACCTAACAACAAACCTGAATTACAACTAGCAGCTCAGTCCAAGTTGGCCTCTAACGATGCTTGTTGAGTCTACTTAATCTGCTTTCCCTTTTTGTTTGGGGGAAAAAAAATGTGTCTGAAAAAGAGGTGCATCCTTCTGTCCCTAATATTTTCCAAGTAAATCTTGAATAACAAATTGGATTTCTACTGGGCATACACTGCACCATTCCCAGGCGTGCAGTCTGCATCCCTTCTTTAGAAGCTTGATTCTGAATGCCCTGTGGCAACCATCCACCTCTCTGTACTCGGCCCCTTTGGAGCTATTTAAAAAAAAAAAAAAAAAATCACTGCCCTAGAATCAGTCCCAACTCATAGCGACACCTCCTTGGGTGTCCGAGCACCAGGCTTCTGGTTAGCAGTAAAGCGCCTTAGGCATTGGGCCACCAGAGCTCCCTTTGGAGCTAGAACCCTGGTCAAATCGTTGACCTTTTAAAGACCCCCATTTCTTAATCTGTAAAGAGTTGGAAAGAATGCTGCGCTCCTAGTTATGTTTGTATGGGGCCCGTGACGTGGCCGGTGCTTGGTCAGTGTTGGCCCCTTTCTTCCTGTGGGAGGCCTCTGCACAGTGGTGGGAACAGTGCCTGAGACTAGTTACCAGGCTTCCTGCGCTTTTACTGAGCAAAGCCAATTCACCCCTCGGAATCTGGCTCCTGATCTGGGAAGTAGGGATAATAACCCCCACCTCCCAGGGCTGTACAACTCCTGGGGTGGAAGAGAGAGTGAGAAGAGAGAAACACTTTAGTTACAGCACTTAATGATCTTTAGGAAGCACTGTGCATATCGTGAGGAGCCGTTCCTTCAACAAGGATTTCACAAGTTGTATGTATCAGGCTTTCGCGGGATCACTGAAACGCAAATGTTCATTCTGTACGTACTGAAAATGTGGACCAGAGCTGAAGCAGGTCTTTTGAAAAAATAAGCTCTAAACAAATGGAAAGTGTTTCTAGGTGTCTTGGTGGTGGGTGGCATGAAAGCAGTGCTGAGACACGGCCTATAAGCCTAATTAGCTTGATTTTCACGGTTTAGTACCTGGTAGATAAGCTTATGTCGGCCCAGCTCATCCATAAATATTTGCTAACCCAGCTTCTGGCTCCTCACTCAATGCTGAGTTGGTGCCCAGAGCTCTTGATTTTGCTCTAAGTAGATAGAAACGTTCTTCTCCCCTCCCTGCTGACCCCGCCCAAGCACATCTAATTATAGTTTTGTAGGTAGACAGCTCAGCCTTGTGGATTTAAAATGAATATAAATACATGTATATATAAAATAATGCCACACTTTTGAGAGGCCAGCAATATCAGCAGTCCAGAAAAGGGGTGATCATTAGTGTACGTACAAACGAAAAGACAGCCGGTCGGTGAAATAGCTGTGGCCAAGCCCAGGCACAGAACTACAGCGCAGAGAGTGGCAGGCTCAGAATCCTTCAGCTTTTGTGTTGTTGTTGTTGTTGTTAAGTGCCGTCGAGTCGTTTCCGACTCATAGCGACCCCATGCACAGCAGAACGAAACACTGCCCGATCCCGCACCAGCCCC
>NW_006921661.1:4964957-4974666 GCF_000298275.1 Orycteropus afer afer | reverse complement strand
CTCTTTGGCTTCCTGGGTTTTACCCCTTTCTCCTGCTCTCCCGGACTGCTACTCTGTGCTACGCCCGTGCTTACCTTTTGTGTACAAAGTACAATTCTGCTGAGCTTTTCTCAGTCCCTGTTAAATGAGAAGCACATTCGAAAGGGATAGATGGTGGAAGTGGATAACCCAACTCTTAAGAACCAGACACAAGAATGTGGGCAAGTCGATGGTGTGTCCAAAAGGGCAGCATCTGCCCAGAGATAAAGTTCACAAGACAGGAAGGGATAGGAAAGAAAGACGAAGGAAAACAGCAGACATGGGGAGGAAATGGGAAGAGTGCTGTCACAGTGGAGGTGTCACAATCAGTGTCACAAAACAAAATGTATGAATTGTTAAATACAAAACTAGTTTGCTGTATGAGTTTTCACCCTGAATCACAATAAAAAGTTGGGAAAAAAAAGAAAGGAGAACTGAGGCAGGAAGCATCCTGGGGCCTTCGGTGAGGAGCACACCACAGGGCAGAGCAGCAAGTCAGGAGGAGTGTTCAGATCCTGTGGAATGGAGGGGTGCCCTGGCCCCGCTGAGCCCTCGTGCCCTGCTGTGCAGTGAGGTCAGCCCTCGCTCTGGTGTTCCCTTGGGCCTGCAGAGCCTCTTGCCCTAGTAACAAATTGGAGTTTGCTCTTCAAAACCCATCCGATTGCCTAGAGGTGAGAACATGACAGGACAGGAGACTCTTAACTGTTACTCTCCCTGTTTGTGACAAACTTGAGGCTGAGCCATTTAATGGCAGCCTGCTTCTGGTCAGGGTTGTGTGTGCAGTAGAACAGCTCCCACCCTGCCATCTCCTCAGAATCCTTGACACGAGGGTTTGTATAATAACCAAAACCAAACTCACTGCCATTGAGTCAATTCCAACTCATAACGACCCCCCATTGGTTTTCCGAGGCAGTAAATTGTTATGGAAGTACATTTACATTACCCCATCTTCCTTCCACAGAGCGGGCTGGTGGGTTTGAACTGCCAACCTTCTGGTTAGCAGTCACGCATTAGGTACGGTGCCACCAGAGCTCCTTGGTTTCTATAATAAAACACCAAAGTCACTGCCGTCGAGTCGGTTCTGACTCATAGCGACCCCTCCTTGGGTTTCCAAGGCAGTATCACTACAGAAGTAGATTACCCAACCTTCCTTCCAAGGAGTGGCTAGTGGGTTTGAACTACTAGCCTTCTGATTAGCAGTCAAATGCCTTAGGTGCTATCATGCCATCAGAACTTCTGGTTTATATAATATACAACAAAAATTAATAAAACAGCTAACTGAAAAAAATCAGCTTGAACATGGTTTATTGTTTCTACAAATAGCCCCTAGTCATCAAAAAAAAAAGATAAACTAATTTTAATTTGATAGGAAAATGCATTAAGTATTTTAAGGAAGTATGCTCTGAAATTGATGTAGTGCCTAAGACATTTGACTGCTAACCAGAAGGCTGGCAATTCAAACCCACCAGCCACTCCTCGGAAGGAAGGTTCCATAGTGATAGTGCCTCAGAACCCCAAGGAGGGGTCTCTGTGAGTTGGATCTGACTCGATGGAAGCGAGTTTGGTTTTCTTTGGTTTATGTTCTGAAATGATTAAAATACATTTTGATGACTTAAGGAATAAAATGTTGTTTTCAAAAATTTACTTGCAAAAACTTTCTTGTTTCATTCACTTATACAGAACACCTGATTCGTCAAAGAAATTAACCTCACTGGTTTCCACATGAATCAGGGACTCAGCCACTCTTTATTATTGTGATGTGAGGAGACTTCCAGGTGAACATGCAATATGTAGCCCTTTGTTCACACAGCACTTTCCAGAGCTAGGTGACTCCGGGGCTAGTTCTTTGCTGCCAGAAACCTGCCAGTTGCCTTGCCTTCTCCTCTGCCTGCAACCCTGCTGGCTCCTTCAGTGGCACACAGTAGGTGCTCATGATGCTTGTGCAGGGGGAGGGTTAGTGAATGAGGCAGAAAATAGATTCCTGGATTTTGTAACTTGAACCTGTGTGTGTGTGTGGGGGGGGGGTCCCTTGGTCCCCTGGGAGATCTATGAAGGCCTAGTGTCCTTGGAGTTATGGTTGTTCTATGCCTTCAAGTGGATCTTGACTCAAAGTGAGAACTGCCACATAGTTTTCTCAGCTGTAATCGTCACAGGAGATCCCAGGTCTTTCTCCTATGGAGCTGCTGAGTGGGTTTGAACCACCAACCTTTGGGTTAGCAGTCAAGCACTTAACTGTTGTGTTATAAGGGCTCTTGTGTCCAGAGTAGGCATCAAAAGTGATGGTTAGAGGCAGAGCTTCCAAGGATCAAGTGAGACTATGGAGCTGGTTGTTTCTGTAAACAGTAAAAAGAGGTGCACATTTGAGAAACCATCACAGGCCTTCTCAGTAAACTAAGCCGTCATGTGCCACCACCAGCTGGGAGACCTCAGGACTCCCCGCCCTGGGGCTGAGCCTCTGCTGCCTTGCCTTGCCCCTCCCCCACCACATCTGCACTGGGTGCCTTCTTTCTCTGCTTGGTAACACAGTGACCCCTCACCATGCTGTTTTCCCTGATCCCACCCGCCCCCTTACATGATCATATTTGATCCCAAGGACAGCTGTGGAGGATGTGAACAAGATGCCACCATTGCCATTTGACAGGGACCCACAGGAGGGGGCGTGACTTGCTCAAGATGGTACAAATCCTGAGGCCACCCTGGGGCCAGAGCAGGCCCTGACGTCTCTGCAGGGGCTCTTTTACTGCACCCCAACACATGGAGGCCCCACAGCCTGCTTTCTCTGCTCACCCATCTGAACATCCTGCCAGCTACAAGGGCTCTTACCATTCAGCTGCCTCTTGGTAAGGAGGAGGAGGAAATCTGGGAGGACGTTTCTGCCTAAGGAATGGGAAAACTCACGCTTCATAAGCATTGCATTGTGGCAAGTGGTGCCTCTTTCCAGAGGGGCGATGTGCAGATCTGTAACTGTCAGAAATGTGATCTGTCAAAACCACGAGGTCAGCCGCATAAATTGTGACTCGGGGACATACAAGGTAGAGGGGCCAGAGATGCTGGAAGGGTTTCTTTAAGGACTCCCTTTAGCTGTGTCTAACCAAGTGGGTCAAGGGGATAACATGGCAGGACCACCCAGCCAGAGTGAGAAGCAGGAACAAATGCACTGCAGGGCCCTGCATGTATTTCTTTCAACCAAAATCACCGACTGCAGGCTACATGCTAAGCACAGGGCGAGGCTCCAACATGAGAAGAACACAAGGCTGACACAGTCCCTGTTCCCATGAAGCATGGGCCTGAAACAGGAGAGTACAGCCAGCAAGGAGCTTCAGGTCAGGCAGGGGTCCAGGGACTATTGGAGGAGGGGCCAGAATACAAGAAGAAGGTGGGAAAATAAAGGGGAGCGAGCATGGTGGCAGGGGAGCCAAGAGAAACGGGAGAGGATCAACAGGGTGAAAGGCTGCAGGGAGTCATGGAAGATGAAGACAAGGTTCAGCATGGAAGAGGTCCTTGGCGACCTCTGTGAGAGCCAGTTTAAGGTGGGGAGAGCACTGAGGAACCTGAGACCAAGAGGTGGTTGGTGGACAGTGAAGAAGTAGACAATGAGTGTAGGCAAGTCTTGCAAAAAGTTTAGCTGTAGAGAGGAGGAGAAAAATGGGGTGGAAGTTGGAGAGGAATGGTAAAAGATTTACTTCTGAGAAGAGCTAATATAGCAGGGAGGAGGTCAACATTCAGAAAGAAGACAGGGTATTGAAAGGCCCAGAGGAAATGGGTATGAGGGAGAGAGACAGGAGAGGGTCCTCTGTGAGGGAGGAGGTATTAGCCTGGGGGGAGAGCAGGGGGACTGGAGCTGTCTATCTGCATAGGGGATAGATACGTTAGGCTGCAGGCTTTCCCACCTGGCCCCTGATGAGGACAGCCTGGGATGGGTGGGGGCCATTGGAGAGAAGGTCTTAGGGTACAAGCCAGGGCAGAAAATGCTCTGTGAGGGTGACTGGGAGATTTCTGGCCTTTTGAAGTTGATTCCTGAAGTTTAGGGGTGAGGATTGGCTAGGGGAGTCACCTGGATTGCACTCACGTCTTCTCCAGGCTCCCTGCAGCCACCCTCTTGCCCTTCAACCCCTTCTTCACACTGCAAACACAGTGACCTGCCTTAAACACAGCTCTAGCCCTCTATGAAAGAGCTCTGGTGGTGTGTTGCCTAAGGCACTTGACTGCTAACCAGAAGGCTGATGGTTCAAATCCACCAGCCACTCCTCGGAAAGAAGGTTGGAAAATCTACTTGCATAGTGATACTGTCTCAGAAACTCAAAGAGGGGTCACTGTGAGTCAGGTCCGAGTTAGGGCAGTGCGTGCATGTGTGCTAGCCCTCTGTGAACTCAAAGAAACATTCACTTACTTTTGCTGGATGTACTATGTACACTAGTAAACCAAATAGTTGATGAGGGAAATTTCTCTTTATAGAAATATTCCGAGTGAAAAAATGCAGAAGGGATTACAGAATTAGACTATCACCACTCTCTAACACCTAAAGCATCTAAGACAATGATCATCAGTGGCTATTAACATCGCAAAAACAGTGACCATCAGACCCATATGCCTCCTGATGGAAGAACATAGCATCAGTGAAGGGTTCCGCCAAGAGCTTGACCCTGAATTTGATCACCTCTCTCTGTGCTGTCCAATATGTAGACACTAGCCACATGTGGCTATTAAGTAATTAAAAAGTGGCTAGTCCACCTTGAGATGTGCAGTAAGTGTAAAATGCATGCTACATTTCAGAGATTTAGCACAAGAAATGTAAATACTTCTGTGCTGATAATTTATATATTGATCACATGTTGGAATAATATTTTGTATATATTGAGTTAAATAATAAGTATTATAATTAGTTTTACTTTTCAAAATGTGGCTACCAGAAAATTTAAAACTTACCTACATTACTTGCATCGTGACTCACATTATATTTCTGCTGGGTGGAGATGCTTGGGGTCTAACTATCAATATGTAGGAAATTCAGAGGGCAGAGAGACATGTTAAACAGCACCAGGGAATGCAGTCAGCAAGATTTAGACAGTGGGAAACTACAGGATAAATGACCTGGTTTCTTCAATAAAGACATTGCAAAGAAAAATAAGAAAACCCATTGAAGTGATTCAAGAAACTTATTAATCAACCCCATTTATGGACTTTGTTTGGATCCTGTAAGCTAAAAAAAAACTGAAATAAAAAATAGGGAATAATCAAAATTTAGATACTGGGTATTTGATTATAAAATTGATATCTTTGAATTGTGGTGTTGGCAAAGAATACTGAAAGTGCCATGGATTGCAGAAGAACAAATAAATCTGTCCTAGAAAAAGTTCTCTGGTGGTGTAGTGCCTAAGGCATTTGACTGCTAACCAGAAGGCTGGCGGTTCAAACCCACCAGCCACTCCTCGGAAGGAAGGTTGGGCAATCTACTTCCATAGTGATACTGCCTTGGAAACCCAAGGAGAGGGTGCCATGAATCGAATCCCACTCAATGACAGTGAGTTTGGTTTTTCTTGGTAGAAGTGCAGCCAGAATGCTCCTTGGAAGCAAGAATGGCCAGACTTCATCTCACCTACTTTGGTAATGTTGTCAGAAGGGATCATTCCCTGGAGAAGGATATCATGCTTGGTAAAGTGGAGGGTCAGTGAAAAAAGACCCTCAATGAGGTGGACTGACACAGTGGCTGCGCAATGGGCTCAAGCATAGCAATGACTGTGAGGATGGTGCAGGACCGGCAGTGTTTGCTTCTGTTGTACAGAGGGTTGCTATCAATCACATCAAGTCAACAGCACCTAACAAGTTTGATTATATTAAGGACTTGTCAGTTTTTTGGGTGTGATAGTAGGAGTGTTTTTATGCATATTGAAATATTTACAAATGAAATGGCATGATGTCTGGCTGGGGGCAGGATGTGTAGTGGGATAGGAGTAAAATGGGATTGGTCAGGGGTGATGAATGACAGGTACCTGGGGTTCCATTTTTTTACCCTGTCCCTCTAGCACACGCCCTGGCCCCCAGCCAGGTGAACCATTTGTCATCCTTAGGATGTCCCTGCTCCTCCATCCCTCAGGGCCTTTGATTCGGTGTCTCTACCTAGAATTGTCTTCCTTTAACCCATAGCAAACTCCAAGCCAGAGTTCAGCGATCCTCCTCTCCTTTATGAAGTCCTCCCTACATCCTCCCCTCTCCTTCCTCAATTCCGCCCCACAGCAAGTAGGCCTGCCTCCTTTGTGCTCCCCACACCACCTGTGTGCTTCCACCACAGCCCTCCTTGCATTTGCTCTGTAAGTTTCCGTCTGTCACCTCCAGCAAGGCTTTGAACTCCCAGAGGGCAGGCATCCTGTTTTAAGGCACAGCCAGTGCTCAGATAGGTTTGCTAGGTCAATTTTGGTGTACTGAGTGCCCATTTTCCAGATGAAACAGTTAGGGCCTGGAGAAGTTTGTGTATTGGCCAAGTTCACAGAGCTAAAAAAGTGAGAGCTAGAACTTGAAATCAGAAATTTGGAGTCATTTTCCTGCATTACATCAGAGCTGCAGGCTACCCAAACCAAATCCACTGCTGGTGGAAATCTTTATGGAAGCAGACTACCACATCTTTCTCCCACAGAATAGATGGTGGGTTCAAACTGCCAACCTTTCAGTTACCAGCCGAGTGTTTGACCATGCCACCCGGGCTCTTTGCAGGCCAGTTACCTTGATTCGTTTGTCCATTTAGCATTGGTTGGGTGCCCCCTATTGGTGTGGTCCTGACTGAACAAACCCTGGGCAGTGCTATGGGAAAACCACAGCCCACCATGAGAGTATATGAAATGAGGGATTCACCTTGTCCTGAGATCTCAGGCAAGGCGTCCTTGGAGAAGTGAAATTAAACTGAGACTTGAAGCCAGAGACAGGCTGAGGGGACACTGTATGAAAAGGGCTTGGAGTAGAAAGAAGCCAAACATAGGTGAAGGACTCTAGTGGGGCTGGAGTAGAGCAAGATGAGTGATAAGGCTGGAGAGGTGGGCAGTGGCCAGTTTTCTCAAACTGGGGTTTGCAGACATCACCCCTCCTCTACCTGGGCTTGTTTTCTCTCCATTGTATTTTTTTTTTATTTAAATTTTTATTGTGATTTGGGTGAAAGTTTACAAAGCAAATTCACTCTCCATACAGCTACTCACATACACTTGGTCTCATGACATTGACTACAATTTTCCACAATGCAACAGCTCCCCTCCGACTTCCTCCCCATAGTTAACCTCTTCCCTGTGTCCTTCCCTCCCATGCACTCCTGCCCCTTGAGCTGTCTCCCTGTGCATAAACAGCTCTTCTGTTCTCCTATGATTGATCTCTCCAAGGAGTGTATCGGCCTCATGTAAATGTTCAGCTCATATGCCTGTCTTTTGTTTGCCTGGAAGCCACAGGTGTGGGTTCAATTCCAGACCTGATGGGCAGCTAGGGGCCATAGTCTCAGAGGTTCTACCAGGTTCTATCAGGCCAGCAAACTTGGTGCTTTTTTTTTTTTTTTATGATTTTGAGTTTTGTTCCACATTGTTCTCCCACTCTATCCAGGATCTCTTACGTAGATCCCCCTCCAAGTGGTTGACAGTGGTAGCCAGGCACCATCTAGTTCTTCTGGTCTCATAGTCGTATAGGCTGAGGATCGCATGGTGTACCAGTCACTTGGACTAATTGTTTCTCTCACCATTGTATTTTGTCTTTTAGGGTTGGTGATCATTTTTTTTTAACAGAAAAAATGTGTCTTGGCTCCTCTGGAGGTTCCCCTTAGGGCCATACATAGCTCAGCTCAGTGCTAGCCCCTACATTTAAATGGACCATCCCACTGACACCAAAGAATACTACTGCAGCAGATTTAGATTCACAGTCACAGCCCACACTTGCACAAATGTAACTTGATTTCGCTGTGACTGTCTTCAATTGAGCTCAGGAGTGCCCTTTCCAGCTGGTGGCTGAAAACTCTTGATCTTGATACTTCAAAACAACTCAATCATTTCCAGTTAAAACTTAGTTTCTTTGTGATGAGTGTTCAAATTTCCCATTCCTCCCAGACCTTACCCCTTAACCCCTCTGCCTCCTAGTCTTCCCTTCCCCCTGGGAGGAAGCCACTTCCCAGGAGGCTGCTATGTCCTTCTGGGCCCAGGTGCAGGGCTTTTGGCGAGAGTCTCTCTGACCTGCCCAAGGTGTGGCTCATTTGGGTGCCCAGAGCTGGCCCCCACTCTATTACATTAAATGGAGCTCTGGTAGCATAGTGGCTAAAAGCACTTGACTGCTAACCAGAAGGCTGGCGGTTCAAACCCACCAGCCACTCCTCGGAAGGAAGGTTGGGCAATCCTACTTCCGTAGTGATACTGCCTCGGAAACCCAAGGAGGGGTCGCTATGAGTCGGGGCCGACTCGACGGCACATAACAACAACAACAACAATATGGATTTAATTGGCTTTGTAGTTTTGTGTGGCTTTAACCTGTAAACTTGTTTTGGTTTTATGGTTGTAGAATAATCATCAATGTTAGTTTATATTTAGTTTTTGTTTGTTTGTAAAATGCTCTTGAGAGTAAAATTGGAGAGGTAGAGCAATCTATATTAAACAAATTTCCTTGCAATTGTTCATTCTCCTTCCCTTAGAGCCTCCAATACTACCAAGGATCCAGGACCAAGTATAAATAGTTCTTCACTTCAGGAGTGGATCATGTCTATCCCTCCATTAGATAGCAGTGGAAAGGTTATAGGAGGGACTGCATTCACCTATCCCCAACCTTGGCCTTTGTTCCAAATCTTTGGGTGTCCTCAGTGGTCAGTCCCTCTCTTCTAGGTATTTTCCCCTTCCCACTATTTCCCTTAATGCTTTTAACCCCTGGGTTTCCCTCCCCCATTGGGGTCCGTCTTTTCTTCCCCATCACCTCTGGAGGATCAGGCATAAGGTAAAGGACTTTGGCTCCTGCTGTCAGAGCATCTACCAGACAGCCTGAATATTCACAGTGTCCAGACAGGGCCCCTCCTAGCACATCTTATAGGCATCACTATGCCAAAAGAGATTTTTGGCTCTTCACCTTGGCCACGCTCTCAGATGCCCCAGGAAGAGGGTGAAAAGGAAAAGATCTACCCTGGCATGGGTTTAGTCAGGCAATATTATAAATAAAAATAAATTTTCAATTTTCGGGGGCCTGCTGGCATAGTCCCTAAGGCATTTTGACTGCTCACCAGAAGGCTGGCAATTCAAACCCACCAGCCACTCCTCAGAAGGAAGACTGGGCCATCGACTTCTGCAGAGATACTGCCTTGGAAACCCAAGGAGGGGTCACTATGAGTCAAATCAACTCAATGACAGGGAGTTTGGTTTTTTTGGTTTATAGGAATTTTCATCCTTAAAACTATCCATATAGTATATACCCTAAAGAAGTTAGAGCCATGACAAGAACAGATATATGCACACCCATGTTCATCACAGCACTATTTACAATAGCCAAAAGTTGGAAACAACCTAAATGTCCATCAACTGAGGAATGGATAACCAAACTATGGTACATACATACAATGGAATACTAGCAATGCTAAAGAATAATGTAGAATCTGCAAAACTGCATAACGTGGATGAACTTGGAGGACATTATGCTGAGTGAAATAAGTCAATCACAAAAGGACAAATATTGTATTAGTCCATTATTGTAA
>NW_006921661.1:4958283-4963932 GCF_000298275.1 Orycteropus afer afer | reverse complement strand
GAAGGGCTGCTTATGCACAGGGAGACAGCTCAGGGGGCAGGAGAGTATGGAGGGATGGACACTGGGAAGAGGTAACAATGGGGAGGAAGTGGGAGGGGAGCTGTTGCGTTGTGGTAAACTGTGGTCAATGACAGGAGACAAAGTATATGTGAACTGCTATATGGAAAGTGAATTTGCTCTGTAAATCTTCACACAAATCACAATAAAAAAAAATTTAAAAAAAAAAAGATTACAGCCAAAAAAAAAAGGTATCCATATATTGTGGTGGGACATTTTGGAAAAGGATAGCAATAATGGTGGTACAACATGAAAAATATCATCAATATTCCTGAGCTATACATATGGAAGTTGTTATACTGGTGAGTGTCTTGTTGCTTGTTGTGTATGTTTTCACCACAATGAAAGTTAAATTAAAAAAAAAAAGCATCTATATTATTTTTGTATGTTGTAGTAGATCTTACTAAGGATTTTGTACTTTATGTTAAGTGCAGTGAGAAATCTTGAAGAGTATTAAGCATGTAGACTGACATGTTCTAGTATATATTTTAAAAAGAGTGTGGTGGAAGAAAGTTCCTGTATTGGTGGCAGTGTGAAGTGATTGCATAAACTTTCCTGCATGTAACAATGATGAAATCTGGACAAAATATTTAAAAGTATATATTTAAAGGCCCTGGGATGTGTCCCAAAACAGATAGAAGCTAAGGAAGAATTTGCTCTTGAAAAACTGTAACTGGAAGTAAGAGACATGATGATGCTCCCAACCCCCCATGGCTTTGGTGGGTAAAAAACCACAGCCTTACCATTTTAAGTGGCAGAGAATAAGTTTAGAACTGTAAGAGCAGCTTGAAATTTAAGGGGGGAAATTCTGGAAGTGAGAGAACTGCAGAAAGCCTAAGACACAAACTCTTGAGTGTAAACTCTGTCCAAATCCATGACTGAATGCTCAAGGGCCCAGTGAAAAATCAGGGAGAGACCAAAGAGGAAGCTACCCTTGGAAAACAGACCTACACTGGGTAGATATGTGAGTGTGGTGCTTTTTAAAGATTGAGTGAATTTCTCAACCTGTGCACAACTTATGCAGCTGAAAGCTGAAGACTTATTGGCTTGAGGTGTCAGAAGACAGAGCCCAAGCTGGAAGAGCAGCTGGAAATTTAGCAGAGAATCCTCAGAAGCAAGGGGACTAAGAAAAGTGAGACCCAAAATCTGAGTATAAACTTCCCAAATCCTTGGCTAAGTGACAAATTACAGAAATGTAGGGGAGACCCATGGGAGCCAGGCTAAAAAACAAAGACAACAGCTGGAATCTGAAGGGACTGAGATAGATATCAGCTGCTACACACTTTGAAGAGATGGAATTTGCTGTTGGACTCCAGGAAAATTAACTGCCCACTGGAATAAATACCAACAATCAGCAGAAGAGAACAACAGAATCAGAATCACTACAATGTCTATTTTTCAAACTGCAAAGACACAGAAAAATGTGACTGATCCTCAGGGGGGAAAGGCAGGCAATAGCAACTAAGTCTGACTGGACACAGATGTTGGATTTAGCAGACTAAAGCTTCAAAGGGGTATTAAAAATATGCTACAAGGGAAATATGTTCAAAGATTTAAAAGAAAAAGTGGTCTTAATGAGCAAAGAGAAAGGGAATATCAACAGAGAAATGGAAACTATTTTTTTGAAAAAATTAAATGGAATTCCAAAGCTGAAAGGTACAATAATTGAAATAAAAAAATTCACTGGCTGAGCTAAAAAATAGATAGTAAATGGAAAAAAAAAGAAAGAATCAATAAATCTGAAGATAAAATTATTCTGTATGACTAAAGAAAAGAGAGAAAAAAGATTGGGGGGCGGAGGGGAGAATGGATCTTTGGTAACCTGACAGATAATATCAAGAGGTCCAAAATATGTGTAATTGGAGGACAGAAGGAGAGGAGAGTAAGAAAAGGACAGAAATAGGTATTTGAATGAATACTAGCCAAACACTCCCCAAACTTGGTGGAAAAAAAAAAAAAAACTTTAACTTCAAGAGCTAAATAGCTCAACAAGTTCCAAGAAGGATAAACTCAAAGAAAACCACTGATGAAAGCCAAAGAAGGAAATCTTAAAAGCAACCAGGAATTAGAGGAAAAAAAAAAAAAAGATGCATTACATGCAAGAAAACAGTGTTATAATTAACTGGTGATTTCTCAAACTTATTCATTGTCTAGCTTTCACATATATATGAGACAATTGAAAGCATCATGGCTTGGGTTAGGCATTGTGGGTCAGAAGATATTAATTAGAGCAACACATTTGAAGTATTGGGAAAAAAAAAAACTATCACCCATAATTCTATACTTGGGAAAATTATCCTCCAAAAAACTAAGGTAAAATTTTAAGATAAACAAAACCTGAGAAAATTTAATACCAGGAGACCTGCAAGACAAATGCTGAAAGAAACTCTTCCAGCTGAAGGGGACTCAGATCTATAGTAAGGAAAGAAGTGAACTGGAATTGATACATATCTGAGTCAATTTAAAGATTAAATATGTATTTTAGAGGTTATAAAATATTTATATAATATATATGACAACAATAACATTAAGGAGGGTGGGCTGGGAGGATAAATGGAAATATACTACTGTAATATACCTAAATTCTCCCTGAAATAATTTGCTATTAACTCTAAGTAAATTAGATAAAGATACATATTGTAATCCCTACAGCAGCCACTAAAAATTATGCAAAGAGACATAGCTAGAAAGACAATGGAAATGAAACAAAATAGAATACTAAAAATATTTGAGTCACAAAAAGAGGGCAGGAAAAACTGAAGAATAAAATCCAGGTAAGACAAATAGAAAACAAATAGCAAAATGGTAGATTTCAATAAAGCCATTTCAATTATTAGGGTAAATGCCAACAGAATAAATATTCCAGTCAAAAGGTAGAGATTGTCAGGCTGGAAGGAGGCAAAAAAAAAAAAAGCAAGATTCTACGTTTCTTATAAGAAACACACTTTAAATACAAAGATACAAAGGTTGACCATTTATTTTTCACCATGGCTGGAAGTAAAATGATGGGAAGAGATATACCATGCAAATTTCAGATAAAGTAAACTTGAGAACAAAATACTACCTGACATAAAGAGGACTATTTCATAATGACCAAAAAAAAAAAGGTCAACACATCACAAAAATATAATTATAAATGTTCATTTTAAACAGGTACAGTTTATTATATACAAATTATTCCCCAATATTATTATTAGGTGCCGTGGAGTCAACTCCAGCTCATGGCAACCCTATGTATAACAGAACGAAATACTGGTCCTTGCTATACCTGAACCCATTGTTGCAGCCACTGTGTCAATCCATCTTGTTAAGGGTCTTATCCATTTTGCTGACCCTCCACTTTACCAAGCATGATATCCTTCTCCAGGGAATGGTCCCTTGTGACTACATGACCAAAGTAGGGGAGACAAAGTCTGGTCATTCTTGCTTCAAAGGAGCATTCTGGCTGCACTTCCAGGACAGACTTGTTTGTTCTTCCGGCAGTCCACAGTACTTTCAGTATTCTTGCCAACACCACAACACAGAAGTATCAACTCTTCTTCAGTCTGCCTTATTCATTGTCTAGCTTTCACATATATATGAGACAATTGAAAATATCATGGCTTGGGTTAGGCACACCTTAGTCTTCAAAGAGACATCTTTGCTCTCCAGCACTTTAAAGAGGCCTTTTGCAGCAGATTTGCCCAGTACAATACATCATCTGATTTCTTGAGGAGCTCTGGTAGCATAGTGCCTAAGGCACTTGACTACTAACCAGAAGGCTGGCAGTTCAAACCCACCAGCCACTCTTCAGAAGGAAGGTTGGACAATCTACTTCCGTAGTGATACCGCCTCAGAAACCCAACAAGGGGTGGCTATGAGTTGGGTCCAACTCAACGGCACATAACAACAACAACAACAACAAAAGCTTCTGTTGATGTCGACTGTGGAACCAAGTAGTATGAAATCTTTGAAAACTTCAATCTTCTCTCCATTTGTTGTGATGTTGCTTATTGGTCCAATTGTGAGGATTTTTGTTTTCTTTATGTTGAGGTATGATACATACTGCAGACTATAGTCTTTAATCTTCATCAGTAAATGTCTCAAGTCATCTCACTTTCAGCAAGCAAGGTTGTGTCATCTGCATATTGCAGGTTGTTGTTAATGACCCTCCAATCCTGATGCTGTATTCTTCTTCATATAGTCCAGCTTCTCAGATTATTTGTTCAGCATTCAGATTGAATAAGTATGGTGAAAGGATACAACCCTGACACACACCCTTCCTGATTTTAAACCATGCCATATCCTCTTGTTCTGTTTGAACGACAGTCTCCTGGTCTATGTACAGGTTCCTCATGAACACAATTAAGTGTTCTGGAATTCCCATTCTTCTCAATGTTATTCATAATTTGTTATGATCCACATAGTCAATAAAATACAAGTAAACATCTTTCTGGTGTTCTTTGCTTTCAGTCAAGATCCATCTGACATCAGCAATGATAATCCTCATTCTACATCCTCTTCTGAATCCAGCTTGCATTTCTGGTAGTTCCCTGTCAATTTACTGCTGCAACCGTCTTTGAATAATCTTCAGCAAGATTTTACTTGAGTATGATATTAATGATATTGTTTGATAATTTCCACACTCTGTGGTATCACCTTTCTTTGCAGTAGATACAAATATGGATCTCTTCCAATCAGTTGGCCAGGTAGCTGTCTTCCAAATTTCTTGGCATATATGAGTAAGTGCATCCCCAATAAAGCTTTTTTTTTTTCCTGTAAATTTTACTTATTTATTGTAAATTTATTTTTATGTAAAATTTATTTATTTATTTATTTATTTATTATTTTGTTTTTGAGAATATACACAGCAAGACATATACCAACTCAACAATTTCTACATATACAATTTAGTGACACTGATTACATTCTTTTTGTGTGTGTTTGTGTGATTTAGGTGAAAATTTACAGAGGAAATTCACTGTCCATACAGCAGTTCACACACACTTTGTCTCATGACATTGACCACAATTTACCACAATGCACAGCTCCCCTCCCACTTCCTCCCAACAGTTACCTCTTCCCTGTGTCCATCCCTCCATGCACTCCTGTCCCTGAGCTGTCTCCTTGTGCATAAGCAATCCTTCTTTCTCCCATGATTGTTCTCCTATCTACCCCAGGCAAATGCTCAACTCATATGCCTGTCCCCTGTTTGGCTGGAAGCCACAGGTGTAGGTTCAATTCCAGACCTGAATGGCAGCCAGGGGCCATAGTCTCAGTAGTTCCACCAGGCTCTATCGGACCAGTAAAACTGGCGCTCCTCCCTTTTTTTTTCTCCAAATGATTTTTAGTTTTGTTCCACGTTGTTCTCCCTTTCTATCCAGGATCTCCTACATAGATCCCCTTCCAAGTGGTTAACAGTGGTAGCCAGGCACCATCTAGTTCTTCTGATCTCATAGTCATATAGGCTGTGGATCACTTGGTGTACCAGTTGCTAGGACTAATTGTTTCCATAAATTTTTGGTTTTCTTCATTCTTCTTTGCTCTGGACAAGGAGAGACCCATCATTGCATCTAGATGGCAGCTTGCAAGCTTTTAAGATCCCAGTCGCTA
>NW_006921661.1:4951852-4957993 GCF_000298275.1 Orycteropus afer afer | reverse complement strand
ATACCCATGTTTGCCTTCACTGACAATGCAGTACTGTATGTGCAAAAGGGTTCATCTTTGTTGTCTGTACCTCCCATGTACCTCTCTATGTCTTTCTCTTCCTCAGTGCCACCATATTACTCACTCACATTTGTTATGATTACATTCTTTGAACTATGCAACCATTCTCATCTATTTTTCTGAGTTTTTCTTCCCTCATTAACATAAATTCACAGTCCTCCTCTAAGCTTCCTATCTGATCTTTCAAGTTGCTGATGTCAATTTGATTCCATATAGATAGTTCTTAAAACAGCATAATGCTCAAGGAAGACCTTTTTTATAGTAGTTAAGTTATGCTATTGTTTGGTTTTAAAAAGATGTCAGGGGATATTTTTGGTTTAAGGTTTAAAGTTTATCTCAGGGAAATAGTTTCAGGGGTTCATCCACCTTCCATGGCTCCAGAAAGTCCAGTGTCCCTGAGAATTTGAAATTTTGTTCTGTATTTTTCCACTTTTGATCAGGATTCTTCTATGGAATCTTTGATTAAATATAAATGTTCAGTAATGGTAGCTTGGCCCCATCCAGCTCTTCTGATCTCATGGCAAAGGAGGCAGTTGTTCATGGAGACAATTAGCCACACATTCCATTTCTTCCTCCTCTTCCTGACTCTCCTTTCTCTCTTTTGTTCTGGGTGAATAGAGACCAAGTGTCTTGGATGGCTGCTTGTAAGCTATTAAGACCTCAGGCAGTGTGCAATGAACTAGGTGGTAGAACAAAACACTAAACATGTTATTAGGCCAATTAACTGATGTTCCGTGAAACCATAACCCTAAACCTCTAAACCAAATAACCAAAACCCATGAGATGTTTGGTTGTACATAAGCAGCCTCAGCAGCTACTCTTTTTTGTGTTGTTGTTATAAATATATCTATCACACAACTTATGCCAATTTAACTTTTACAGCTGTACAACTTATTGACAGCAATTACAATGATTGGCTTTACAACCCTACCTTTAATCAATGCAATTTTTCCATCATCATTAACTCCTTTTCCCTACTCCCACCTCTGGTAACCGCTGATAAACTTTGGTCTCTATACATTTGCCTTTTCTTGTCTTTTAATGTAAGAGAAATCATACAATATTTGTCATTTTGTAATTGACTTATTTGACTCAGCATAATGTCTTCAAGCTCTATCCATGCTGTCACATGTATCAAGACTTCACTGCTCCCACTAGTTGAGTAGCATCCCATTGTATGCTTGTATCACATTTTGTTCAGCCATTCATCTGTTGATGGACATTTAAGTTGTTTCCACTTTTTTGGCTATTGTGAATAGTGCTGCAACGAACATACAAGTCTCTTTTCGAGTCTCTGCTTTCGAGCCTTTTGGATCTATACTTAGGAGTGGGATTGCTGGGTTATATGGTAGTTATTTTATGCCAAGAAATTTGGAAGACAGCTACCTGGCCAACTTGCTGGAAAAGATCCATATTTGTGTCCATTCCAAAGAAAGAAGATCCAAGAGAATGTGGAAATTATCGAATAATATCATTAATATCACACTCAAGTAAAATTTTGCTAAAGATAATTCAAAACTGCTTGCAGCACTACATCAGGAGGGAACTGGCAGAAATTCAAGCTGGATTCAGAAGAGGACATAGAACGAGAGATATCGTAGCTGATGTCGGATGGATCTCAGCTGAAAGCAGAGAATACCAGTAAGACGTTTATTTATGTTTTACTGAATCTGCAAAGGCATTCAACTGTGTGAATCATAACAAATTATGGATAACATTGCAAAGAATGGGAATTCTGGAACACTTAATTGTGCTCATGAGGAACCTGTACATTAACCAAGCTGTAGTCATTTGATCAGAACAAGGGGATACTGCATGGTTTAAAATCAGGACAGGTGTGCATCAAGGTTGAATCTTTTTACCATACTTATTTAATCTGTAGGGTGAACAAATCATCCAAGAAGTTGGACCATATGAAGAAGAACGTGGCATCCATGTTTGGAAGAAGACTCATTAACAACTGGCATGATAAATGGAGAAAAGATTGAAGTTGTCAAGGAATTTGTTTTACTACAATCATCACCCCTAGAGGTAGCAGTCAAGAAATCAAAGGACTATCGCATTGGGCAAATCTGCTGCAAAAGACCTCTTTAAAGTATTAAAGAGCAAAGATATCACTTTGAAGACTCAGGTATACCTAACCCAAGCCATGGTATCTTCAATAGCTTCATATTCATGTGAAAGCTGGACAATGAGTAAGGAACATCAAAGAAGAATTGATACAAAAAAAAAAGAAGAAGAAGAAGAATTGATACCTTTGAATTGCAGTGTTGGTGAAGAATACTGAAAATACCACGGACTGCCAAAAGATTGAACAAATCTGTCCTGGAAAAAGTGCAGCAAGAATGCTCCTTAAAAGTGAGAATAGCCAGACTTTGTCTCACCTACTTTGGTCTTGTCAGAGGGGACATTCCCTGGAGAAGGATACCATGCTTGGTAAAGTGGAAGTTCAGCAAAGAAGGGGAAGACTTTCAGCAAGATGGGTTGGCACAGTGGCTGCAGCAATGGGCTAAAACAATGCAATATTGTGAGGATGGTGTAGGAATAAGCAGCTTTTCTTTCTGTTGTACATAGAGTTGCTATGAGTCAAAACCAACTCGACACCACCCAACAACAACAACACAGTAGTTCTATTTTTAGTTTTTGAGGAACTACCGTGCTATTTTCCACAATGGCTGTACCATTTTGCATTCCCACCAGCAATCTCCCCACATCAATTGGCCATAGATATGTGGATTTATTTCTGTACTCCCAATTCTATTCCATTGGTCTATGTGTCTATTGTTTTACCAGTACCAGGCTGTTTACTGTAGAGATTAAAAAAAAAAAAAAAAAAAACTCACTGCCATCGAGTTATAGCGACCACTTTTGGGTTTCCGAGGTGGTAAATCTTTAGAGAAGTAGACTGTCCTAGAGGTATAGTATGTTTTAAAATTAGGATGTGTGATTCCTCTTAATTTGTTCTTCTCTGTTAACATTGTTTTAGCTATTCAGGGCCTCTTGCTACCACCTCAGAAACCTAATAAGGGTCACTATGAGTTGGAATTGACTCGATGGCAGTGAGTTTGGTTTTTTTTTTTTTTGCTATTCCATACAAAGTTGAGGATTAGTTTTTCTGTTTCTATAAAGAAGACTGTTACAATTTTTATCAGAATTGCATTAAATCTATAGATCATTTTGAGTAGTATTGACATCTTAACAATGTTTCCTCTTCCAATCCATGACATGGATCATCTTTCCATTTATTTAAGTTTTCTTTAATCTCTTTCAGCAGTGTTTTACAGTTTTCATTGTATGACCTTCACATCCCTGGTTAGATATAGTCCTAGGTATTTTATTCTCTTAGATGCTATTGTAAATGGAATTGTTTCCCTAATTTTCCTTTCATAGTTCTAATTGCTGGTGTATAGAAATTCAGCTGACATTTGTTTTTTGACCTTGTATCCTATAACTTTGCTAAATTCCTTTTTCAACCCTAGAAGTTTTCTTGTGGATACTTTGGGGCTTTCTATTTACAGGATAAAGTTTATTTTTTTAAGTGCAGTGGATGCTGAGAGGTGGAAGAGTAAAAGAGGGCCAGTAATAACCCAGACAAAAAGTGTTGCTTACTTAGACTGGAGTGGAGGCAGGGTGGGCTGTAATGTAAAGAGGTTAAGCAGGTTTTAGGGGAGAAATACTGAGTTTAGATTTAGATGTGTTAACTTTTGAGAGGCCTGTTAGACTCACAAGGGTAGACATTGATAGCTGTTGGATGTGGAGAAGAAAGGTCATTGGCATTGACCAGGAGAAAGTATAGGGTGAGAGGAGAAGTGGGTCCAGAACTGAGCCCTGGGGTTCATTTAGAGGTGAGAGAAAGAGGAGGAAGAGAGGAGCCCTTACAGGGAACCTAAAGAAATTACAAAAAAGATTGGAAAGAATCAAAGAGTAAAGAGGAAAAGATGTTTTAAGGGTGCTGAGAAGTCAGGTCTGAACTTGGTGTTGTGAATAGGCAGAGGACAAGAACCAGGTGTCTGCCCCAGGGCTTGATGGGAGGAATATTGGAGCACACCTAGGGTTGTGGCCTCAAAATTTGCTCTTGGCTAGGTATGCTGACCTGGCAGGTAGGCAGGCAGTTGGCAAAATTTTCCTGGCCAAGCTTCAATGACTACTCTCTGCTGGTTGGTCCTTGGGGCACAGAGAGGACCCAACTCAGTCCCTCCTTCCCAGAAGCTCCTAGTCTAGGACACGTAGGTAGATAATTGCATTGCTCTATGTGTACTTTACTGAACTTTGGAGGTAAGACAAGGCACAGGGAAAACTTCAAAGAGGGACAATGTTGGGCCTGGGTCATGATAAGTAGGGGGTTTTCCAGATGGTGAAGGAAGGTTGAGTTTGTTCTTGATCCAAGGGGTGGAACCAAGACCTGTAGGTGGGTAGAGGTCACAAGGAGACTGATTTTCACTCCACACAGGGTTTCTCTTGGCTGTGGCTAGCCAGGATACAGGGGACTGCTAGCACCTTGTCTGTGGAGGTGTGAAAAGATGTGCTAGTGAGGGGACCCCTCACTAGCCACAAGGGATAGTCAATGGAAATGGAGGTTTACTGGGTTCATTTCTTCAGCAGGCTGCACTCCTGGTGATTTTATTAGACACGTGCAGCCCAGCTGCAGAGGCCTAGCCAAGGCTCTCCTGGCTCCAGACCAGGCACTGAGGTGCTCCTGCTGAAATGCACCTTCACTGTGGGGAGACCCAGGAAGGGAAGGATCTCAGACTGAAAATGTTTAGGGTTAGAGGTAACATGTAGACATAGTTTCAGAGAGGACAGATGAGGCCTGGGGGAGCCTGAGTCTGGGGGAGTCCCTGGTTATGATTCACTTACAGAGAGAGAGATTGCATTGCAGAACTTACATGAGAAGCCTTTGGCATCAATCCAGAGGAAGATCTGGTTTTGAGGGCCCTTGAGGAGAAGAAAAAAAATTGTATGCCAGACTTAATTTGGATGAGATGTGTGGGTTTGCTGACAAATGAGTCCATCAGTTGAGATGTATACAACATGTAACTTCATATACAGATATATACTCATTATTTATTAGTGTACTGCTACAGGTTTGCAGAAAACACAGGAATTCTGATACACTTTATTTTGTGCAATTATCCTTGAAAAAGGGGGGAAAAAGTATTTGTAGTTAAACAAATAAAGTTAGACTTTATTAAGTATACACCTGACAGGAGAAAGCTTCCATTTTGAGAACTAAGTCTTCCACTTATAATTTTGATGACTGGAAGATGTTCCTACAGACTAGCTTCTGGCTCTGTCATTTCAAGTAGTCTCTCCACCCTGTCCTCATGTTGCCAACACAGGCTCTGGAGGATGTTTTTGTGTTGTAGTATGGTTGTTGTTGTTATTGTTATGTGCTGTCAAGTCGGACCCAACTCATAGCGACCCCTCCTTGGGTTTCCGAGGCAGTATCACTATGGAAGTAGATTGCCCCATCTTCCTTCCGAGGAGTGGCTGGTGGGTTTGAACCACCAGCCTTCTGGTTAGCAGCCAAGTGCCTTAGCCACTTTGCTACCAGAGCTCCCTGTAGTATGGTAGCTGGCCCTATACCACAGGGTCGCATTGCTGGTCAAGCCTGCACAGGGGTGGTGGGAATACTTCCAGGAGCCATTCCACATCAAGATGGCCAACAGTAATGTAAATTATACATGCAAGTGACTGCGACCACATCAATCTATCTCCTAACCCAAACCAAGGTATCCTCTATTCCACTTTAACCTAGCTGGATTCCAAACATATCCATAGCCAATCCTGGGAAGGAAGTGCTGTGGAAGTCAGTGTATAGAGAGACCAAACCAAAACCAAACTCACTGCCGTCCAGTCAGTTTACTGACTCATAGAGACCCCTCCTTGGGTTTCCGAGTGCCTTAGGCACTACACCACTAAAGAGACTAGTTGCACTTAAAACATTATCATTTTGCAAAGTTTACAAAAAGGTATAACCATGTGAACACATCGATAGCACCCACCCTCCCAACCTAAACCTCAAGCTTGAAAGGAAACCAAGTGTGTTAGATTGGGTTTTCTAGAGAAACACAAAAACCA
>NW_006921661.1:4870304-4949392 GCF_000298275.1 Orycteropus afer afer | reverse complement strand
TCTCTCTCTATATATATATATATATATACATACACACTTGCTGTTTTTTGTGTTTCTCTAGAGAACCCAATCTAACACATTTGGTACCAGGAGTGGGGTCCAGCCAAGTTGACACACAGCTCCAACTATCACACCAAGTGAGTGAGGGGCTTGAGCTCAAGCTTTATCAGCTTCTTGGGAAACTTTGGGTTTCTTTGCTAGCTTAGTTCTACCCTGCCTGCCCCCTACCCCCCACAACACCTTCTGTAGCTCTCCATTGCCCTCAGTGCTGTGCATTCAGGTTCTCGGTGGTCACTGAGAGCTTCATTAGCTCCCCTTGTTCCCTAAGATGCTGAGGGAGATGGGTTTTGGGGAGGAAGGCAAAGATGGAGAGCCAACGGGTAGGCTCTGAGGGTAGCTGGGAAGATGGGTGTTTGGAGAGAATAACCCCCATGAGCATTTGAAGGAAAAAGGTTTGGTTGATCTCCAAGAAAGCCATTGGCAATCCCTTGAAGGATGGGGGCCATGCATAAGGGTTTGGGGGAGTTGGAGAGTGTAGGTGAGGTGGGAGGGAAGGTAGCTGACCTGAAACTCACAGACCTGAGTTCAGGTTCCTGCTCTGCCCTTTGTTAGGTATGTGACCTTGGGCTAGCAGCTTAACCTCTTTGAATCTGTGTCCTCATCTCTAAATTGGGGACTACTTGTTTCCTCTCAGGATCTTGTAAGGAGTAAATGAAACAAGTGTGATGAAGGCAACAGCACATAGTAAGTCCTGACCACTCCTTGGCCACCAGAAGACCTGGAACTCATTTGCCAGTCTTATTCTTGGATGACCCCTGGACCTCCTCAGTAGGTTAAACTGCAGTCATAATGACTTCTTTAGTTATTATCCTCACAAACTTCCAGAGTAAACATCGCTTGGCCCTGTTCCAAAGCACAAAATCCTCAGTTTCCAGCACTGGTTGCCTCTCTGCCTGCCTGCCATAGACACCATTCAGCGTGAGGAGAGCTCTGGGCAGCAGCCAAGGAGCCAGGATGAGCCTTGTGCCAGGCCAGGCTTCAGTCTCCCTAGCTGAACCGTGAGGGATGAGCAGGCCAGCTGAACCTGGAGCAGCCTTTCCTGCGAGCTCTGGTTCCCATTATCTTTTCTCTCCCTTGTTCTTCTAGACCAGCCTCTTCCAAACCCCTTTCAGTGCCATTTCTGCTTCTCTGGAGACACCATCTCTGCTGCTCCTAACCCCTTCCACACCCCTAAGCACCCTGTCAAACTGGATACAGTTAGAGTCTGAGGCAGTGATCTGGGAGCACGAAGCTCAGGTCCTAGGCCTAAAGGGGTACGAGTGCCCATAGGGTCCCCAGAGAGCTGGGAAGCCCACCTAGCTAGAGAAACCCTGATCTGGGCTTGCCCACGAACTCCTATCCCATGGCCATATGGCTCTGGATGGGTGTGGCAGTTAAGTTTGTGTGTCAACTTGGTTGGGCCTGGTTGAGTGGCTGGGCAGCTGGATGTAGTTATTCCCCATGGTGAGATTGGTAATCAGCTCCATGGTGGAGTCTACTGTAAGCAGCTGAGTAGCTGCCTTAGGGATGTGGTCTGCTTCCTATATATAAGAAGCAGCTTTGGGAATGGTCTCTAGCTTATGGCATACTTGAACCCTGCATGTAATCATGTTGTTGTTCAGCAGCCTGCCATGCTCTGCTGACCTTGGGACTTTCAATGAACTTGAATTAATGGCCTGCCCTGTGGTTTGGTAACATTGGGACTGTGCCTTTTTACTTGTCAATCTTGTTGTTGTTGTTGTTATGTCCCATCATGTCAGACCCAACTCATAGCGACCCCTCCTTGGGTTTCCAGGGAGGTATCACTACGGAAGTAGATTGCCCAACCTTTCTTCTGAGGAGTGGCTGGTGGGTTTGAACCACCAGCCTTCTGGTTAGCGGTCAAATGCCTTAGGCACTATGCTACCAGAGCTCCTCTTGTCAACCTTGGGCTTGTCAATCTCAGCAGCCAGCAGCTGTCTGAGTGAAGCAAAGCCTCCAGCTTCAGTGGGCCGGGAGCAGGAGGCAGAGCTGAAGCCCAAGGTTGAGGGGCTTACACCTAGACCCTAGAGCCTGGCACTTTGAACTCGGATTTAAAGCCTCCAAACTGTAAGAGAATAAACTCCTGTTTGTTAAGGCCATCCCATTTGTGGTATATTCTTGTCAGAGCAGCACCAAGTAACCAAAACAGTGGGTCTTTTTCCTCTTTGAGCCTCTGTTTTCTAGCAGGTTAAATAGGGCTGCTGAGAAGTTCACATGAAGGGACGTAAGACTGGTCTCAGAAAAGGAGCCCTTTGGCCAGTGCCCCGGGCTGCAGCCTCACTGAGAAGGCATCTGAAGAGGGCCCTCCAGAGGCTCCCCACCCCTCAAGATAAGGAGTTTATGATCAGGCTACCCCAATGCAGGGAAGACTGGCCCTAGGACTCACTCTGGGATTGTCCACCTCCCAACCTTTGCATAGGAGGAGCAAGTAGTCCCCCAGGTCTGTGTGACCCTGGGAAGCCCCACCCAGATCCTTCCTTCACACTCCTTATGCATTTTGAAGAGCATTTTACAGTTTGCAAAGTACGTGCAATCACTCTTTTCATTTGGACTTACAATCCTGTACATCCTGTGAGGTGAGATTCATCATCCTCCTTTTATGGATGAAGAAACTAAGCCTTAGTAAGAGTGGTGGATGGCCAAGTGGTAGGGGGCACAGTGCACCCAAGCCAAGCCCTGGGCTCACTCCACACCTCCTGGAGCCTGGCAGGGAGCACAACATTGGAGTTAGTGATTTGGGTTGTTGATGAAAGTAGAAATGTGTTCAACAGAATTAGCAGAGCTCAATGGGCATTTTCAGGCATGTGTGTGTTGGGAGGAAGTGGGGGCCACAGTCTGGAGCTTAGGCCACAGGTGTTGAGGATTTATTCCCACTTAGCGGGAAAGGCCTTCCAATAGTACGTGACACGTGGCTGGGATACTGAAGAGGTCTGCAAGGGCCAGAACGTGCAAGGGGCTCCAACACTGGGAGAAGGAGCTCGGTGCAGAGCCTGAACAGAGAAGGGTTTTAAGCAGGAGAGAGGCCTGGACCCAACCTTGATGGCAGACATTCCCAGGGCATCCACTGGGTGGAGGCCCTCTGTCCAGGGAAAGGCTTATGATTGTATCTCCCACAGCAGACCTTCAGCAAGCTTGAGCCAGGGCTGGAGGGTCAGGCTGCAGGCTGCACACTGGGTTCTGGTCCTGCCTGGACCTTTAATTCCCTGGACTTGGGTTTCTCATCTACTTGGTGGGTTGACATTTGCTGACCTTTTGGCAGTTCTGGGGCTCTGGGAGTTGGAGATAGACGGCATGGAAGCCTTGGAGGAGACTGTGCTGCACTCAGCTTGGTCTTTCTTAGTTTTCTCATCTGCCCCTTCTGGCACTCCCTCCCAGGGTCAAAGGAGCTAACAGTGGGTGCAGAGGCTCCTTGTAAACTGTGAAGCGCAGACTTATGAGGTGTCATCACCGAGCAGTGAAATAGAGAAGGTTTCCTCTGGACCCCACTCTCTGGTCATGCTTAGGTTTGTAGCAGTTATTGTTCTGCAATTGTTTCTTGTTCAATCATTCATCCATACATCCAATGCCCCCAACCCCTGCCCCTGAAGCTGTAACTAAGGCCTAGACAGCAAGATCCAGAGCCAACCCTAAACCCCACAACCAGTATAGGACCAGTAAGCACTTAGAGATGTTTAGAGATGACCTAGGGCCCCCCAAGTTCCATTTTCCAGATGTAGAAACTGAGGCCCAGAGAGGGGTAGGAGGGAGCCCCAGGAAACACCTCAGCCTGACCTCAGCCTCAGGCAGCCCACCCCTAGACTGGGACTGTCCCTGACCTCAGCCAGCCCCAGGGTTCTCAGGCTTGGAGTCAGTTTAGCAGGACAGGGGCCAGGCCACCTCCCAGGCTGGAAGCCACCCATCCCCTGCCCAATAGCTCAAGCTCTGGCCCAGGCAGGGGTGCAGAGCTTGGGGAGGGGAGTGAGGAAGGGGCTTGATGAGGTCCAGCCCCACTGCTCACCAGCGCGTGATATTATCTCTGGCCGTGCCTCAGCCCTCTGAGCAGGATGCAGCTTTCAGCACCTCCCTCCCTTCGGACAGGCAAGGGGCTTTTCAAATTTCTCACGGCATGGATCCAGGGGCTGGGCCCGGGAGTGGGGGGAGGCCCCCAACCAAGGCCACCCCCACCCTTGAGGTGACAAGTCCTTATACAGTTACAGCTCTGAAAGGGTGGGGTAAGTAATACATGAGGAGGGTGGGGTTGCGGGCATGGGGTGGTTCTTCCAGTGTCTCCCCATCCCCTCCCACCTCCTCTGTTGTCCGCAATCTTGGGCGCCTGTTCAAGGAATTCTCCATCCTTGTGTTAGTGATTTATTTAGACTCAGCTCATCCCGCCCGCCCGGTGACAGACCCCCAGCCCCAGCCCCCAGCCCTGGGGCCATTTTCATCTCAAGCACGGCAGGCCTGGCCCTGTTCCAGGTAGCTCCAGATGGCAGCCTCTGCTGGACCCTGCAGGCTTTCAGGGAACCCCGGAATCTCACTTCTAGAAGCCCAGCCAACTCTGAATGTTCTGTGGACCCTTCTCCTCAGTCTTGGTTGGCCCCACCCTCCCCAGCTAGGGAAATCACAGATGACCTCTAAGAGCGGGAGGCAGCCCTCTGGATTGTTCAACCCAATCTTCCCATTAAACAGTTGGGCAGCTAGAGGCCAAGAGAGGGCATGGCCAGAAGGCAGCAAGGAGGCTGCTAATATTATTGTGGAGGCCTTGTGGCTGATAGATTGCTTTTTATAGGGCCTTTCTAGCTATTGTAACACCCACCAAATGGGACTATGCAATTAAGGTGTTTGTGGCCCACCAATGGGATTGAACAGCTTGCTAATAATGCAAATAAGGTGCATGGCACCCTTCTCCGGGTGGGACCATGCAAATAAGGTGTATGGGAGGTCAGATGCCCCACCACATCATTTTCATAGTTGGTGTCAAGAGCAGGATATATTGCAATAGCTCCAGACTCATGGGAACAAGAGACTTCTTAAGAGAAAGAACACAAGGGCAGGGGAAGTGTAACTTTTGATTCTTAGATGGTTAGTTTGGTTGTTGTTACCTGTAATGGCTGAAAGGAAAGTAAGAGGTGTTATGCTGCAGCTGAGGGAAGTAAAGCCACATCTGGAGTGGCTTGGGGCAAAAGCCAGGCTAGTTAATCAAGATGACTTATAGGGGGCCAGGGTCTCCTGTTCCACCCACTATATCCATATGAATGAAGATAGTCAAGGAGTGGAGAAGAGAAGAGAAAACTGGAATATTTTAAAAAGGATTGTGTTTACCTAAATTTTCTAGGGATATTAAATGTTTCTCCTACTCAGTGTTGTGAAATAGACCTAAATATATGAGGAAAACAAATACTGGGTATTATAGATTACAGAGAGCATGTAACTCTGCCTTCAGCCAATACTTGATTGGACATGCTAAAAGGGGAACTAGGATTTGCCCCCAAAATACACAGTCTGTTCATTTCAATGCATTAGTCCTTCATATAGAGTGTTGGGGATTTCTGATTAAAAAAAGAAGAAGAAGAAGAAGAAAACCACTGACCTCCAACCAGAATCTTTTCGGTCAGGACAATTGCTTTTGAAAAGATATAGAAAGAAAAGAACTGCTGAGAGAACTGAAAATGTGCATTTGAAGGAAAGACCTGAAGACCTGGGGGAAGGGGGGTACAACTGACTTCTGTGTTTTGAACTGGAGCAAGCTCCAGTCTGCCCATCAGAACAACCCCTTTCCTGACTAGAAGTTAAAGAGACCTAGATAGCCTGGTATGCTCACTTCAGCTGATCACCTGGGTCCACATGAGGTATGGCGATAAAGAGATGGGCTGTAGTTGGACATGTTCCATGGAACCCATTGACCTAGCCCACAGAAGCTAGGGGTGACAGGGGTGAGAGAGAGAGAAAAGGGGGGGGGGTTGGGGAGAAGAAGGGAAAGGGAAAGAGAGAGAAAGAAGAGGTTGGCTGGTCAGAAGTGCAAGGAGGTGTGTGGACTCCTGAGCCAAGGTGTGGTACCCACTGACCTAGATACAGAGGCTAGCTAGCGATGGGCTGACCAGAACCCCACCAAATGAAAAGAAAAATATTTGACACCGTGAGCTAGTGTAAATTGCTGCAATTTGATGGCTTACTCTGATCTGGACTTTGCTTATGGATGCAGATGCTCAAAATTCCAACTGGAACAGAAGATTCTTCAGATCAGTGAACATGCTTGTCTCCTCAAAGTACTAATTTGATAGAGACAGACCATTTAAAAAATGATTATCTAAAATAGGAGGAGATAAAGATGGGAGGTGTCTGGTTTACATGCTTTGTAGGTATGCTTACATTTCAAATGAGGGGGACAAGGGAGGATTCCCACTGAATAGCATCTTCTTTTCCTGATGAGTCTGGGGAAGAGAGGGTGGGGGAAGATGCTGATAAGATTATATGGTGCAGCTGTGAGTGCTGATTGCTAACAGGGTTAATTGTGATGGTAAAAACTGTAATTGTAGGAGCAAACCAAAAACTCACTGCCATGAGTGGATTCCCACTCATAGTGACCCCCACTGGGTTTCCGAGGCTGTAAATCTTTATGGAAGTAGATCACCCCATCTTCCTTTTGAGGAGCGCCTGGTGGATTGAACCACTGACCTGGTTAGCAGCCAAGTGCCTTACCCAGTACACCACCAGAGCTCCTTAATTGTAGGAGCAGTAACTGTGAAAGAGTGCACTAACAGAGAGGCACCGCTGGACTGGAATAGAGTGGCTAAACCTAAGATCCCCTAAAGATTCGCTATGCTGATACCAAGGAGCTCTGGTGGCCTAGTGGATAAGGCATTTGGCTGCTAACCAGAAGGTCAGTGGTTCAAACTCACCATGTGCCCCAGGGAAGGAAGATGGAGTGATCTACTTTCATAAAGATTTACAGCCTCAGACATCCAGTGGGGGTTGCTGAATCGGAATATACCTGACGGCAGTGAGTTTGGGTTTTATAGTATGCTGATATCTTGTGAGGCTCAGAGCAAAGGAATAATCTGTCTCAGTTAAATTTTCTCAGATACCAGAAAAGGTGATGCTGAGATGACTTTTGGGGAACCTGACCAGGTCAGATGGACACCTGCAGCAGACCTGAATGGCTGGAACCTGAGTAACTTCAACCTGAGGACTCCCTGCCCTACTGAATTAATATTAAAAAACCAAACTCACTGCCATTGAGTCAGATCCAACTCATAGCAACCCCTCCTTTTTGGTCTGGTAAAATGATTGGAAGGGGGAAGTTATCCTCCAACTATGAGAGAACCATGGCTAGAAAAGCCAGAGGGTGGCCTGCAGTGTGATGATCACTTTTCTATGACCTTTCTTATCATGGTCCTCTAACTCCCACCAAATGATTGGGTGGGACTATGCAAAAACAGATGCCAGTGGCCCACCAAGATCAGGCAGCTTGCAAATAATGTAAATAAGGTGTGTGGCATTCTTGTGGGGGGAGAGGGGACTATGAATATAAAGTGTATGGGACACTGTGAGGGGATTGGTCAGTTTTGCCATCTCTCTAGGCTTACAATGAACCACCCAGAAGTGGAAAGGGGGGACCTCATCATCACCAAGGAAGAAGAGACAGGAGTAGAGCACACTCTTGGAACTCGGGTTCCTGCTCTGAGAGCCTCCTAGATCCAGAAGCAGAGAAAGAGCAAGCTGTAACACCAGAGACAGCGTGAGATGGTGAGAGGCGGCGGCAGAGAAATGGCAGCTGCAGAACCAGGAGACCAGCGGGAGACAGCCCATCGGTCGTCCTCGTCCACAGAGCAAGGCAGCCACAGTGGACATGCCAGAGCTGAGAGCCTCTAGGCAAGAGGCTGCTGGTGGAATGGGGTGCTTCTGGGCACTTGTTGGTGAAGCTAGGCTTGCCGACTCACAGAGCAAGAGAGCTGAGTGCCTTCGGGCGAGGTTTCTGTCAGAGTGCAGTGGCTCTGGGCATTTATTGTTGGAGCTAATCCTACTTCCGTAGTGATACTGCCTCGGAAACCCAAGGAGGGGTCGCTATGAGTCGGGGCCGACTCGACGGCACATAACAACAACAACAACAAAGAGCTTTGTATCACTTGCTCAAGCAGGGCAATGGCCAGGCCTAGGACTGGTCAGGGGTGGGGTGGGGGGGATGTCAAGAGACCAAAGGCAAGAGAGAGGCCTGCCTGCAGGAATGACTAAGAGGCTGTCCTGATCAAAGAACTGTATCCTGAGTTGTTCCTGATCTCTGAATTGTAACCTGTAAGTTCTCTAATAAACCCCATAATCGTGAGTATTATCTGTGAGTTCTACATGGACATCTCAACAAATTACAAACGCAACGAACACAACGCACTACCGTCAAGTCGGATCCGACTTATAGCGACCCCTCCTTGGGTTTCCGAGGCAGTATCACTATGGAAGTAGATTGCCCAACCTTCCTTCCAAGGAGTGGCTAGTGGGTTTGAACCGCCAGCCTTCTGGTTAGCAGTCAAATGCTTTAGGCATTTAGTAGAGAGTGCCATGGGAGAGATGGCTGGTGTCAGAACGGGTAAAAAGATTGACTCTGCTTCATAGGAATCAGCTTTGGGCTGATGGTGATCTTGATTCTCCCCTCTGCCCATAAAGTAGAGGACCTGTGACACACGGCACCATTTTTAACCACCCCCCCCCAATAAATGATATCATGTAACCTTCACCAAACCCTCCACCAAGATAGGTTTTGTCTCCCCATTTTGCACATGAAGGAGTGAGGCAGTGCTGGGAAAGTGGCCCAAGTGATGCCTGTCATCTGGCTGGGACCAGAGCACAAGCAGCGTCTGTCTCACTCCATCACTGTCTCTGCCTCATTCAGATTTGTCTCCAGCTCTAGAGGCCAGGTTCACTGCTCAGGTTGACCAGGCCTCTGTCTCCTGCCCAATGGAAGTCTGTGTGCATACACGTGCACGAGTCTGTGTGTTTCTATTTGAGCACACGCTGCACTTGAGGAGGGGCACATGAAGCTCCAGACTCACAGATTCCATTTCAGAAGAGCACTGTGGGATAGCACCCCTACTGCTCAGCCCTTCCACCCCTCCACCAGGCCAACTGTCCCGCACAAGCCTGCGTGCAGCATGTAGGCACCCTGGCATAGGGGTACCTTGTGCTATGGCCTGAAATACTCACCAGCTGAACCCCACTTTCCCAGGACTCATCATGACGAAGCAGCTCTGGACCCCAAGGGCTGTGAGGAGCAGGAGAGAAACCTGTGTTTCTGACTCTTCTCAGCAAATCCTCATCCCTTGTCTCCCTCCCGACTGACCGTCTCAAGGTAGGCAGAGGAGAGGACCCATTGTACAGAAGGTTGTAAAGATCACCACTAGCTTGCTGCATGGTCCTGAGAAAGTAACTTTCCCTCTCTGGGACAGTTTCTCCATCTTGTCCTAAGGATGGGGGAGCACTTAGGTAATAAACCCTCCAGGCCCCTCTTTTCCCAGGCAGCTATACCCACCTGGCCTCTTCCTCCCTGTAATGAGCCTTCTGGGGGCTCAGATGACATGAATGTGCAGCTGAGCACCTGACCTCCGAGGTCTGTGTGAACATCTTCATGTGATAGATGGAGGGTCAGAGAGGTTAAGTGACTTATCTAAGTTCACACAGCTGAATGGGGACATCCAATGTTGCCCTTCCTGCTTTCTTACTCCATGAGGCTGCCTGGCCAGAGTAGAAGGAAGGTCTGGACCAGGGCAATAGGCAAGTTGGTTCTGTCTTCCAGGTGCCAAAACTGGGCTAATGGAAGACCAAATGGCAGCACTTAACTGGGAGGTTTGGGATTTGAAACTCTGTAGGCACTCAGTACTGGCTGGGTGTGTAAGCCTCTTCCTTCAGAAAAGACTTCCTGGTTCTGAGCTAGCAGAACCCTCTCCCAGAATACCAAGAGAGTATCTGGGTAGGGACCGCTTGACCACTGACTACTTTGTGCTCACTCCTGACCTCTGGGAAATTTGGGTGCAGCACTCCTGCCCAGGTCTCCACTGTCCTGGGAAACACTTGGCTGAAGGAGGGAGTTCTACCATGGACCTCTGCAACCCAAGTGTCTCCTTCCCCACATGAGCCAAGAACCCTGTGAAGAAGCCAGAGCAGAGACAGCATGAGCTTTGGGGTCAGACATACCTGGGACAGTTTTGCCAGGGACAGGTAGTAATGGGTTAGGCTGTGGATTTTACACAGCCTGACTCAAATTCCAGCATTATAGTTTACAAGCTATAGAAGAAGAGTTGATGCTTTTGAGTTGTGGTGCTGGCGGAGAATGCTGAAAGTACCATGGACTGCTAAAAGAACTAACAGATCTGTCCTGGAGGAAGTGCAGCCAGAATGCTCCTTGGAAGCAAGAATGGCCAGACTTCGTCTCACCTATTTTGGTCATGTTGTAAGAAGGGACCGTTCCCTGGAGAAGGATGTCATGCTTGGTAGGGTGGAGGGTCGACGAAAGAGGGGGAGGCCTTCAACGAGATGGATTGATACGGTGGCTGCGATGATGGGATCAAGTATAGCAGGGACTGTGGGGCTGGCGCGGGATCGGGCAGTGTTTCGTTCTGCTGTGCATGGGGTCGCTATGAGTCGGAAATGACTCGACGGCACTTAACAACAACAACAACAAGTTTACAAGCTGTGTGGCTGTGGGCAAATAACTTTACCTCTCTGAGCCTCAGTTTCATCATCTGTAGACTAGAGATAGTAAAGGGCTAAATTCATGGGTATGTTCTGAGGATTGAATGAGTTAATACGAACAAAGCATTTAGCCCAGCCAGTGGCAAGTAGATTGCAGGCAATCCACGTTAGCTGTTATAATTGCTATGATTAGCCATTAATTCCTCTGGAGGTTTTCTCCCCGTAGGGTGGGACTCCTGATTTAGGCCTCATAGGGTTGCTGCAATGAACCTCAGTAAGAGACCGTGAGCAAGGTCCCTGCAGGGAATGTGGTCCATACATGTCAGTTTTCCCTTCCCTATATCTGAAAATGATAAGAATGAAAACTAAAATTATAATAGTCCCAAGATCCAGGCATCAGTTTTCAATTAAGGCCCAGAGAGGGACTGTGACTTTTTCAAGGTCACACAGCAGTTAGGGGTGGTTCAGGGTGGCAAAGTCAGGTCTTTTCACTCTAGCTCATAGGCTGGGCAGAAAGAAATGTCTAGAAAAGATGAATGTCAGAAGGCCACAGAGTGAAGCCATGGAGGTCTTGAAATCTATATGTGATCTGGTAGACTGCAGGGCATCCTGGCGGTTTTGAGCATTTGGGTGAAACCACCTGTCAAAACTGTGAAGCAGGGCTCAATCCTGGGAGATGGTAAAAGTGGCAAGGGCCCAAGGACCTGTCCTGCCAAGGGGGGGAAGGCTGAAGCTATGGGGTAACCTAGGACCTATGGTATCAAGGCTCATCCTTCATCCATTGCCAAACCTTGGCCCAGACCCCAAGCTTGAATTTGGCTGGCGCCCAGCTCTCCGCCTGTTGGGTGGCCCAGAACTGCATCCAATAGGCACTCAGGGGCCAGTTACTTACAAGATGGCGACTTCCTCTGGCTGGGCTCAGAAAGGGCAGGGGTGGCAGGGACATCAGGCACCTGTCTGGCATCCATCTGCAGGTCTAGGGTGTAGATGAGGCAGAACCAGGACTCCCCTTGGCCTGGAAGGTGGAGAGGAGCCTGGACTGTGCTTTTCCCTCCAACAGCCCCTCTGGGCTCTCCTCAAATGTTAATCTGTCAAACTCTGGGGATAATAACAAAGTAAAAGTCACAGACTGGAAACGCAGGCACGCGCCTGTTATTTCAGGTGCGGGATGGGGAAAGGGGAGGTAGGCTGAGTTTTCCGGTCCCTTGGAAACCAGGCTGTCCACCAAAACCTCAGCCACCAGCCCTCACCCCAACATCTGTCTCCTCTCCCCTCCTGGGAATCTTGGGGAGCCAGACTGAGTACTTGGGGGAGGAGCAGGCAGCACAGGTTTCCTGGAGGTGTGGAGGGCCACCTAAAGAGAAGGGCAATTGGCAAAGGATGCTGGCTCAAGCTGGCCAGCTCACACATGGGCTTGGCATCCATGTTCTCGAAGCCTCTGTCCCCAGCACTTGGCGCTCACGGTGCCAACCTAACCAAGGCCCCTGGGACAGGAATGCTCCTTCTGAATCAGTCCTGCGATTTTCAGTGTCAGTTTGGGGGAGGCTAAGGAATGTTAGGCAATCTACTTCCGTAGTGATTAAAAAAAAAAAAAAAAAAGACACATTGTCGTCGAGTTGGATCCAACTCATAGGGACCCCTCCTTGGGTTTCGGAGATGATATCACTATGGAAGTGGATTGCGCGACCTTCCTTCCAAGGAGTGGCTGGTGGGTTTGAACCTCCAGCATTCTGGTTAGCAGCCAAATGCCTTAGGCACTATGCCATCAGAGCTCCCTTCTATAGTGATACCACCTAGGAAACCCAAGGAGGGGGCGCTATGAGTCGGCTCTAACTCGACAGCAGTGGGTGGGCTGGGAACTTCTTGCTTGTATTTTCCAAAACCTTTTTGGGCAGTCCCTGGCTGCCCATTATGGGTTGGCCACAGGGATCCAGAGGAGGATCTGACCCAGCCTTTGCCCAGTCTGGGGTCAGGAAGAGCAGAGGACTGTACGATTTGGGCTTATACTTGGTGAGTTTGGTTCCTTTCGGGTCCCCAGAGTCTGTGAAGGGCTTGTTAAGGGGACGAGTGACTGAGAGAATGCTCTTAGACCCCCATGTTTCCAAGTTTCTTCCAATTGCAAACTGAACTCTGGAACTTCCTCCCCTCTGCAGTGGGAAGCAGAGGTGGGAGGCCCCTCCCTCTTTCCCCAACCAAGCTTTGGAGAGTTTGTGTTGGGGGAAGAGGAAGCAGAGCTGCAGGGTAGAGTAGGAGAGGGTTAGGTACTGTTTTCTGAAGCCAGGCTGATAGCTCACAGGAGAATGGAACAAGGAGCCTAGAGAAGAGGCAGCCCAGGGGTTGCAGGGGGTTGGGGGGCTGGGCTTGAAAGACACATTTGTCTAAACCTCTCCCCTAGGTTCTGGTTCTCTAATGCAATGCAACCCACTGCCATGGAGTTGGATCTGACTCATAACGACCCCTCCTAGTGTTTCTGAGGTGGTATCTCTACAGAAGTAGATTGCCCAACCTTCCTTCCAAGGAATGGCTGGTGGTATGAACAGCCAGCCCTCTGGTTACTAGTCAAATGCCTTAGGCACTGTGCCAGCAGAGCTCCTTCTGGTTCTTTAGTGCCACTCTAATAGAAATACCACAAGTGGAAGGCTTTGACAAACGAGTTTATTCTCTTACAGTTTAGGAGGCCAGAAGTCCAGGTTCAAAGTGCCAGCTCTAGAGGCCAAGTGAAAGCCCCTTAACCTTGGGCTTCAGCTCTGCCCCTTGCTCCCAGCCCACTGGATCTGGAGGCATCTCTTCACTCTGGCAGCTGCTGGCTGCTGAGGCTGACAAACCCAAGATCAACAAATAAAATGGCATAGTCCCCAGATTACCAAACAACATGGCAGGCCACTAGTTCAAGTCCAGAGATAGTCCCAAGATTGGTAGGAAACATGGCAGGCTGCTGAATGAAGACTCAGCTACAAGCAGGATCCAAAACAAAACCAAACTCACTGCCATTGAGTCGAATTTGACTCATAGCCACCCCTTTGGGTTTCTGAGGTGGTAAATCTTTTTGGAAGCAGATTGCCTAGTCTTCTTTCTGTGGAGTGACTGGTGGATTTGAACTGCCAACCTTCTGGTTAGCAGTCAAATGCCTTAGGCCTATGTCATCAGAGCTTCTTATGCAGGGTACAAGCATGCCAAAAAGCTGCAGAGACCTTTCTCAAAACTTCTTATATACTGGAAGCAGCTCACATCCCTAAGGCAGCTATCCAGGTGTTCCAACAGATTCCACCATGGAGTTGATTAGCTGTCCCATCATGGGTAATAACTACATTCAGCTGCCCAGCCACTCAAAATAAGACCCAGCCAAGTTGACACATAATCTTTTTTTTTTTTTATTAGGATTTGGGTGAAGATTTACAGAGTAAATTCACTTTTCATACAGCAGTTCACATATACTTTGTCTCATGTCATTGACCAAAATTTACAATGCAACAGCTCCCCTCCGACTTCCTCCCCATAGTTACCTCTTCCCTGTGTCCTTCCCTGCATGCACTCCTGCCCCCTGAGCTGTCTTCCTGTGCATACACAGCCCTTCTAGTCTCCCATGATTGTTCTCTCCAAGGAGTGTATCTACCTAATGTAAATGTTCAACACATATGCTTGTCTTTTGTTTGGCTGGAAGCCACAAGAGTGGGTTCAATTCCAGACCTGAAGGGCAGCTAGGGACCATAGTCTCAGTGGTTCCATCAGGCTCTATCAGACCAGCAAACCTGGTCCTTTTCTTTTTCCAAATGATTTTGAGTTTTGTTCCACATTGTTCTCCCACTCTATCCAGGATCTCCTACATAGCTCTCCCTCTGAGTGGTTGACAGTGGTAGCCGGACACCCTCTAGTTCTGGTCTCACAGTCATATAGGCTGAGGATCTTATGGTGTACCAGTCACTTGGACTAATTGTTTCCATGAATCTTCAGCTTTCTTCATTCTTTTTTGCTCTGGACAAGGAGAGACCCATCGTTCCATCTTAGGTGGCTGCTTGCAAGCGTTTAAGACCCCAGTCACTACTTGCCAAAGTAGGATGCGGAACAATGTTTTGTACGTTGACACATAATCTCAACTACCACAATCACCAAGAGAATGAATTGCCCAGCCAGTGGGGAAATCCACTCCAACCTGGGTTATGTTGACACAAAGTAGGAACAAATAAACATGTTTTTGTTGTTGTTAGTTGCTATTAAGTCAATTCTGACTCATGGTGACCTCATGTGGCAGAGTAGAACTGCTCCATAGGGTTTTTAAGGCTATGACTTTTCAGGAGCAGGTTCTAGGCCTGTCTTCCAAGGCATCACTGGGTGGGTTTGAACGGCCATTCTTTCATCTAGTAGTGTGTTGTGCCATCCTGGGGAAATGGGAGCCTGGGGAACTGGCACTCATCAGAGCCTTGGCCCAGGAGGGAGAAGATGGTAAGAGCACTTCCTCCCTGCCTTCTTCTTCCCACCATATCTTTCCTTCCTCTTCAAAGATTTACTGCTTAGCTGGTTGATCAGTTGATTCTTAGAACATTGTGAGGGTCTCAGAGGGCCATCTAGGACCTATTAGACCTTGGTTTGAAACAACTAGAATCATAACTGATAACTCAGAAACTAAACTCAAAACTCAAATGTGGCTAGTGTTAAGGGTGATGGAAAGATGTGGAAACTTATCGTGGTGATAGTTGAACAAGTTGAAAAAACCCTCAAATGTAGAATGAGGACTTGGACAGTGGCTTAGGCTGTTAGCTATAAAAGCTCACAAAGTTTCCAAAACTTTTAAAATTCATGTTCCCTTTTATAAATATACAAATCTCAAGCCATCTTCTAATATTATTTGAAATTCAAAATAAATTCCATTTTTCTACTAACTTGAAATGAAAACAATTGGACAAAGCTGTGTTTCACTTTGATAGGGGTTTCCTCCTCTCTCTGCTCTTCTGGGTAGAGACCTTACAGACTTGCAGGGCAGAAGGTCTCCCCTTATTCTCATGAGAAGAGAGAAAGGGGGTCCTACAGGAGGCCAGCCCCCCAAGCCACACTATCCCAGGACAAGGTCAGTTAGTTAGATTCCTTGGCCTTTCAGGGCCCCTTCAAGGTAAACTCTTCTGTAGGGTAAAACCCACTGGTCACGGACCCTTAGTGTGAATTGGCAGCAGATGGATGTCCATCACCAGCCACATCTTCAACGGTTTTCATTTTTTGGGAGCAAGAAGGATGATTTGGAGCCTTAAGAACTCCAAGATTACAACTTTCGTGGTGAGAATGGACATCCCCTCAGGGTCAGGTCTATAGTCTGAGCTCCCAAACATGGCAGGGAGGGAGAAATCACCTAGAACCCTTGTTAAAATGCAGACTCCTGGACCCCACCTCAGCCCTACTGAATTAGAATCCCTGTATTTTAATCAGGTCCTGACAAAGTAACGTATATGTGTGCATGTGTATTGTGCGTGTGCGTGTGCTTGGTCTTTGTAGTATGTACAGTGTGTGTGGTGTGTGCAGTGTGTGTGTGATGTGTGTGTGGTATATATTTGATATGTGTGTGGTATGTGTATAGTATGTGTTTGGTCTGTGTGTGGTGTTTGTCATATGCAGTGTGTGTTGTGTGTGTAGTGTACATGTGTGGTATATCATGTGTATGTGTGGTGTGTAGTGCATGGTGTGTGTTCTGTGGTGTGTGTGTGTGTGTGTGTGGTGTGTGTAGTGTGCATGTGTGGTTCAGGGCTTCAAAATGGTTCATTTTAGTCCAACCTCCTGCTGAGAACTTAAGTTTCTACCCTGCATATCTGCTTCAGTAGATCTGAGGTGCAAGTACAAATTCTAAGCAGGAGGGTCAAACCAGAATAAACTAGTTCAAAGCCCTGGTGTGTTGTGTGTGTGTTGCATATGTATGTTGTGTGTGTGGTATGTGTGTGGTGTGTGTGGTGTATGTGTAGTTTGCAGTGTGTAGGGTAGTGCATGGTGTGTGTGTTGTGTGGTATATGTATGGCATCATGTATGGTATATGTGCAATGTGTGTGGCATGTAGTGTGTGTGTGGTGTGTGTGATGTGTGTGTGTGGTGTGCAATGTGGTATGTGTGTGGTGTGCATTGTGGTATGTGTATGTGTGGTATGTGTGTGTGATGTGTGTGTGTGGTGTGCAATGTGGTATGTGTGTGGTGTGCATTGTGGTATGTGTGTGTAGTATGCATTATGGTATGTGTGCGTGCATGCTTGTGTTTATTGTGCTGGGATCTTTCAGCTCAGGCATCATTTCCTCTAAGCACGATCAGTGGGTGTTTGCTGGCTCCTCAGTGAGGCTGGGGATACAGACAGTCAGTCATGCAGGGATGACCGGCAGAGCTGAAAGATGTTCAACACACAACTTACCATAGACGTCACTATTTGAAACCCACTTTTGGCATTTTTTCACTTCTTTTATAAACCAGAAGGAACAACAAAGGAGAAATCCTGACCCCTCAGGATTCCTGAGAGGCTGAGGGAAGAGTTCTGAAGAAGAGCTGGGCCTCCCCTGCTATAAGTTCTTGGGAGCCCCATGAAGGTTGTTGACTGAGCGAATAAAGGAAGTAAATGAACCAGAGTGCCCAGTGTGGGAGCCCTATGAGGGTCCAGCTGGTAGCCCTTACCACCCCCCCCCCCCGACCTTATGATGGGGATCACCCCCAAGCCAACTCCCGCCCATCATGGGTTGTCCTGGCAGGAGCACACTTTGAGACCTGGTGTCCTTCCCAATTGGCCTGGCCTGGCCCAGCTCTCCCTAGCTGGCCTCCCCTGGTCAAGTTCAGAGTGAAGAGAGGAGGTGAGACATCAGGCCCGCCCTGGGAACCCCATGGGAGCCCAGTTATTTACTGGAAACAGTGAGGGATGAATTCTTGGCGGCTTTAGTGTGTGCGAAGCAGAGACACAGCTCAGTTCAAGTCTGGTTTTGATCAGTTCCAACAGAACAGATGGCTTGTTAAATCTGAGCTGAAGGGGCCTCCTTTTGTGGAACCCCTTCCAAGCCTCCCCATTCCACATCAGGGCTGGAAGGCTCCTTGGAGAGCAGTGAGGTCAACCCACCCATTTCACAGATGGGGAAACAGAGACCCAGAGAAACCCTTCCAAGGTCACTGGGGATCTGAGAGGGCCCAGAGAGGCAAGGAGGAGCTAGGATTCTGGAGCTCTGTGAGCTGGAGAGATTCGTCTGGGGCATTATCCTCGCACTTATAGCAGCATCCCTGGCCACAGCCTTCCAGCATCTTGCCCTCAATCTGGACGCTTCCACTAGATTTCCCTGAATACACCTTGTTTATAATTGGGGCAGGGGCAGGGGCAGGGGCAGGAGGAGAGCCAGACTGGGAGACAGGAGAGACCTCTGGGCCTCAGTGTTGTCATCTAAGAAATGAGGTTGTCATGGCAGGGGTACCTAATTAGACAACAAGGGCAGAGCTCTGCCCAAGTCTGGTGCACAGTAGGTGCTGTTTGCTGCAGCAGAATCCACCTCCTCTCAGCCTCAAACTTAGGCCCTTTCCAGGCCCCGCTTCCCAAGACCCAAGCTGCCAGCTGGATCTGCATGGCCCAGCTGTCACCCTCACCCACAAAACCCTTTGATCTGCCGCCAGCTTCTGTGGCTGGAGCCTGGACTGGCAGGGCCCGGGCAATGATGGATATACCCATTTGGCATCCTGCTGGGAAACACATGTCCAGTCACATAAGCCCTGGGGCCACTGCCTGGCATTTGAAGGCCCCAGCCTCAGGCCCCATGGCTCCCCTGCTCATACTACTGTCAACTCAGCTCCTGCATCTCACCCAACAACCCTGTCTTTGCTCCTCCTGCAGAGCCCTCCAAGTTAGAATCACGTTCACAACCCAAGTCCCTGTTTCTAGTTCACAATGGCTCTCACAATGTGGCCCCTCATTCTACCCTCACCACGACTTGTGAGGCAGGTGCTGTTATGATTTTACAGATGGAGCCACTGGGACTTGGAGAGGCAAAGTCATAGGCTGTTGTCAGTGAGCAGCGGTGAGAGTCTCCATCCACCATGGGGAGGGGGAGCTTGTGAGAGGATTCTAAACCCAAAAAACCAGAAGTGTTGCCATGGAGTTGATTCCTACTCAACCCAGAGAACAGAGTAGAACTACCCCCTAGGGTTTCTAAGGCTGAAATCTTTAAAGAAGCAGACTGCTTCATCTTTCTCACATGGAGTGACTGGTTTGAACCTCCTACCTCTCAGTTAGGAGCTCTGGTGGAGTAGTGCCTAAGGCATTTGACTGCTAACCAAAAGGCTGGCAGTTCAAACCCACCAGCCACTCTTTGGAAGGAAGATTGGACAATCTACTTCCATAGTAATACCTTTCAGTTAGCAGCCAAGTGCTTTACTGTCCAAAAAATCCTGGAATCAGAGAGCTGGAAGGAGCTTGAGAAAGGGTTGAATTTAATACAAACTTCAGAGGAATTCTTGACTTGGGGGATCATAAGCACTCAGAATCTTAGAGCAGGGAAACTCCATGGCAGGAAAAACTCTTGGTGGTCACAGAGCCCACACACCCCACTCCCCAGCAGCTGCCAGCTCCTGCCTGAACACCCCAGGGCAAGGAGCTCCCTCCCTCCCACTTGTGGCAGGCCCTGTGGGACAGTTCTGACTGAAGGAAGGTCTTTCCTCATAGATGGTGGAATGCTACACCCCACCCCCCACCCCTGCCACCTCCCAGGGCCCAGAAGATGAGGAGGAAGCAGCCAGGCCTCCTTTGTCCTCTTCCTTCAAGGTATGGGGATAGGGCAGAGTCTGGGGCTGGAGTGGGAGGGAGCAGGCCCAGCTCAGGCCACAAGGGTGGGGTAGGAAGTGCAGCCCCACCTGCCACTGATATGTGGCCCTGGATAAGTGCCCAGCCTTCTCTGAGCCCCAGTTCTCCATCTGGAAATCAAAGCAGTCGGTCCAGGGGCAGACAGGCTCCTAGTTTGCTGTTTGGACACCGTGAGGGGCTATGGGAACCTCAGGTGACCTCTGGCTGCCCTCCTCTCCCTGGGGGGTACTGCACCAAAGGCTCCTTCCAAGCACTGATTAACAGCTGGGGTGCACCTGGCAGGCAGATGTAACCCCCCCCCATTTCCTTCTTCCTCATCACCCTGACTGGATCTTGTATGTGCGTGCACACGAGTGTGCAAGTGTGCATCTGTGTACATGCATGCTTGGGTGAGAGTGCAGTGGGAGGTGCAGGCACAGGGAGGACTGGCTCTGCCCAGGCTCATTGTGGCCCCTCAGGAAGTCCTGCCTCCCCATGGGCTGTGAGCAGTATACCTCAGGGCCCAGCCTCAGCCAGCAGTGCCAGTGCTCTGGGGCAGGGGCAGTCTCAGGAGTGAAGGGCATTGGTTGAGAGCCAAGGGAGCTGGTTTCGAGGTTGGGCAGAGGCAATGAGGCCTGGTACGGGCCCCTCGGCCACATTTTACCTCTCAGAGTTCCATTGGGGTCCACTTGCACCCCTGGGTGCAAAAATAGGGGATGTAGGCTCGCCCAAGAGTCAGCACAAAATATCTCAAAAGCCTTTTGAGGTCCGGGTTGAAAGCTCCATTTTGCAGGGGAGGAAACCAAGAGCCAAGGAATTCACCCAAGGTCTCCCTAGCAGGGCTGACTCCTAGACCAGTGCTTGCCCTACCGAGGGCCAGGAGTCTGCCTGGGCCTGGCTGGTGATGCTGCCTCACACTCAGGAGTGTGGGAGTGAGGGAGAAGCCTGCACAGGGTCCCCCTACCCTGCAAATCAGCATCCCGCCTCCCTGGGCCTAGGCTTGACAATCTCTTAATAGACACAGGTTGGGAGGAGGTCAGTCTGCAGGAGGGGATCTGGGAACGATTTGATAATTAGGCAAGAGGCCTTGACAAGCAGCCTCTGTGGGGTCCATTAGGGAGGCCCTGGGGAGGCCTGCGGTGAAGCTGGCCACCTGCCAACCTCCACTGGCCTTCACCCCCTCTGGCCCCCCTCACCCTTGCCATCCCCAACAGTCCCTTCTACTGGGCTCCCCTCAGCCCCCTGCTGCCCCACCCCCTTTGGCACAGCCCCTTGCACTAGCAGCTCTGATTGAATGGGGAAACTTTATCCCTCTTCAGCCTCAGTCATCTTGCATTGTCTCCTCCACAACCTATGAGGCTTGTCCTCCTGGTGAATGAGGCCTGCCCAGTCAGCTAACCAGGACATTGAGGCCCACTGAGGGGCAGCACTTTGCCTAGATCACGAAGTGAGGCCTTGTGCTAGTACTGGGCCCAGGACAGCTCCTCCCCTCATCCCTCCACCTGCAGGAAGGGCTCCTGGAGACGGTGCAGTCCCACCTCCTCTTCCATGAGGAGCCCTGGCCTGGTCACATAGCTGGCCATCACCCACAGAGCTGGGCCTCCCTGTCCTGGAAGCTGAGCTCTAGAGAGGTCACAGGGAAGGCTTATAGGTGAGAGGTGCAGGAACACAGCCTGCTCTTCCCTTGTTTAGAGATGCTGGGGCCTGAGGAAACTTGGGCTACAGAAAAAAGCTGGGGATGCCTGGTTAGGACAGGAGAGGGCAGGAGACTGATACCCATAAGTCCAGGGACGGGCAAATGTTGGGGTCAGCCTCTTGTTGCCCTCAACTAGGGAAGGCAAGAGGGTTTAGACATCCTCTCTCCACCCTCCCAGAACCCTAGAATCCTGGAAGGGTCCAGATGGAGCAGGAACAGAGGTTGGCCTCCTCTTCCTGAGTCCTGATCACTGCCTGTCTTATAGGCCCCCTTCCAGTCACCTCTCAGCAGTGCCTGGCCCAGCTGGTGCAGGGGCTTTAGCAGAGGGGTGATCATCAAGACCTATACACTCGAGCTGTTGTTGCTGTTAGATGTCATCGCATTGGCTCTGACTCATAGTGACCCTGTGTACAACAGAACAAAACACTACCTGGTCCTATGCCATCCTCACAATCCTTGTTATATCTGAACCCATCGTTGCAGCCACTGTGTCAATCCATCTCATTGAGGGTCTTCCCCTTTTTCACTGACCCTCCACTTTACCAAACATAACATCCTTGTCCAAGGAATGGTCCCTTCTGACAACATGACCAAAGTAGGTGAGGTGAAGTCTGGCCATTCTCTCTTCCAAGGAACATTCCAGTTGCACTTCTTTCGGGACAGATTTGTTGGTTCTTCTGGCAGTCCATGGTACTTTCAGTATTCTTCGCCAGCACCACAACTCAAATCCACCAACTTTTCTTATTCTCCCTTATTCATTGTCCAGCTTTCACATGCATATGAGGCAATTGAAAACATCATGGCTTGGGTGAGGTGCACCTTAGTCTTCAAAGAGACATCTTTGCTCTTCAGCACTTAAGAGGTCTTTTGCAGCAGATTTGCCCAATGCAATATGATGTCTGATGCCTTGACTATTGCTTCCATTGGTGTTGATATGCACTCAGGCTAGACCTGCTGAAATTATTTAATGATTGCCAACTGTATGCTAACTCCTGTGCTAAACTTTCATGAGCATCCTGTCATGTAACAACCTATGAGGCAGGCATAAGTACTGTCCCCACCTGCAAACTGAGGCTCAGAGAGCTTTAGACACATGCCCAGTGAGCCTGCCAGTAAGTGGCAAAGCCAGAAGGTCAGCAGGTCCCTCTCAGCCTGGAATCCATGATTTCTTCACGCCTTGTCCTGCATCATCTCCCACCATCTAGAGGTGACAAGAGTGGCCTGGATCCACACACAGTGATGATGAGGTAGAAGTGAGGGTAAGCTCAGGGGTCAAGGGGACGTGGTCCAGCCTGTGCAGGCTGGGTGGACTCTGACAGATCATAGTGGGAGGAGCGGTGTGGCAGGCAGAGGGGTCTGCCTGCACAAGGCTTATATGGAAACAGTAAGGAAGATCATGGCAGGGTGGGGAAGAAGGAGGTAGGAAAAGTAGGCTGGGCTCCCACTGCTAAGCCTTGAGTGCCAGGCTGAGAAATGGGGTATACCATGAGACCAGCAGCAACTTGAGGGCTGGGTGCATCTCGTTCATGTCTTTGCCCAGGAGAGCCCCACATGGGACAGGTGCTGCCCAAATCCAGACCAGATCCACTTTTCCTCTTTGGGAGACCTGAGAAGCCACAGGACCTTCTCCAAAGAGTTCCCTAGTGCACTTCCAGGTAAAAATCATTTGGTTACTGTGTGAGCCATTCACCATTGGGTGGATGGGTACACAGGGGAGTCTGGAGGGGGAGGTCTTCCTTTTCTCTGCCAAGTGCCCCATCTTCTGCCTGCCTCCACTCCTCTGCCAGCTCTAAAACAATTCCAGATGGCTCTGACACAATCTGGAACTTTCTGAGTGGAGAAGGAGGCCCCCAGCTGTGAGGTTCTGCCCTCCTCCTCTCCCCCAGAGCCTCTGGCCACCCCTCACCCTCTACACCCTCCATACAGTCCAGTGGACAGGCCAGCGACTCACCCAGATCTTTCTTTGGGCAGCAGGCCTTTAGTGTTTCCACCCCTTCATCTGGTAGCCAGACCCTCCAGCCCTGTGGGGCCTCCCTTTACCCCTGAACTCCCTTCCTGGCCCAGGAAAAACACATCTCCCCTGGTGTTCTGGGCCCGGCATTCGGAACCCTGGCCTGGGCGGGCAGCATCCAGAGCCAAGAACCACAAGCTCAGTCAGAGCACAGGGCCCTGGGAACCGCTCACCCACGGAGGTGATGTTGAATCTGTCCGTGCCCCCCTTGTCGGGTGTCAAAGTGATTTATGGGCAGATGCTGAGAGAAGAGGCTGGGGAAAAATAAACGGTCTCAGGGCACATCCCATCCCCTCTCCTTCTTGCCAGCTGCCACCCTGCCACAGACTCAGGCAAAAGGAAAAGGGCCTCACTGCTGTGTGACCTTTGGCAGGTCCCATCCCTCCTTGAACCTTGACTGCCTTGAAATGGGTCTGAAGACCAGACCCAACTCATGGAATTGCTAGGAGGATCCAATGAGAAGCTGGGTAAGCTCAGAGCCTGGCACAGAGCAGGCCACATCATGCCCTCGCTCCCAAACCTGCAGTGTCACCCATGCTCCCTCAGTCTGATCCCCACCCTCTCGCTCTCCGACTTCATGCCCTCTTCTCCACTCCAGCTCCTCTGCCTGGAACACTCTTCCCCAAATGACCACTGACTCAGTCCCTCACTCCCACAAGAGCTCTGCCCTAACTAAGGTTACCTTTATGGTGAGGACTTCCTGGACAGCCTAAACAAAAAACATCTCTCCCCTCAGCCTCTGTTCACTCTAGTACTCCCTATCTCCTTTAGGCTCTTTTATCAAGTTTCTGCTTAACATTTGCTACAACTTGGTTTAATTTAAATTTTTTTTTTTTTTTTTTTTTAATTTGTTGTTGTTCTCCTTCCACAAAAACGTCAGTTCCATGAGGGCAGGACTTTTTTTTTTTTTTTTGGTCTATTTTGTCAACTGTTAAATCCCTAGAAAAGTGCTTGAAACAAAGTAGATGCTCAATAAATGTTGTGGATGGGCAGAAAGAAGGGAGGGCAATAGAACTTTGGAAACAGGGCTGGAGAGCCAGAGGATCCTGGCACTACACTGGGCCTGGAAGGAGGAGCTTGGTATTTCCTAGAAGGTGGGGAAAAGACCTTCTAGTTTTGGGGCCCAGCCACACTCCTGGTGACAGGCACGCACAGGGGTGTACACAGAAAGGGAGGAGGCCAGGCAGGCCAGAGTGAGGCTGAAGTATGGGTTGGAGGAGGTAGAGGGTAGGTTGAGACAGTGGGGAGATAAGTGTGGCAGGCAGAACTGAAAAGTAACAATGTACCCCTCACATAATTTTTAAAAGATTGTTGTTATGTGCCATTGACTTGGACCCAACTCATAGTGACCCCTCCTTGTGTTTCTGAGGCGGTATCACTATGGAAGTAGATTGCTCAACTTTCCTTCTGAGTTGTGGCTGGTGGTTCTTCTGGTTAGCAGTCAAGTGCCTTAGGCACTATGCTACCAGAGCTCCCTTTAAAAGATTAGGGGTAGATAAAGGACACAAGAGAGATCTTAACAAAACCCCCTCTACAAGTAAACTTACCACACCAAACCCACTGCCATCAAGTTGATTCCGATTCACAGTGACTCTCCATTGGGTTTCCAAGGTAAATCTTTAAGGAAGTAGATTGCCCAAGGTTGACTGCCTAGTCTTCCTCTCACAGACTGACTGGTTAGCAGTCAGATAGATGCCTCAGGCACTGTGCCTCCAGTCAACCTATGTAATGACTGTGATTAAGACTAAGTTTAACTCTAAATTTCCTAGTAACCAAAGTGATAATGGAAACAACGAGTGAAATATTTGATATCTGATCAAAGAAAGCTCACCAGCTCTTTGGGAGAGACGTTTGTTCTGATGCTAAATTCTAAGAGCAATGGATGATGGTTTAGCTGATGGGGGTGGGGAGCTGAAGAGGCATGAGTGTCAGGAGCTTTTCTAGATCTGTGGTTTACCCGTCACATTTTACACTCTGGTGGAAGGTAAACTGGGGTTCAGAGAAGTGACATCACTGGCCAGGTCACACAGCTATTTAAGGCAAGGAGCTGGGATTCGAATTCAGGACCATCTAACTTTGAAGGCAGAGGGGAGGGGTGAGCAGTGAAGGACACCAGGGCTCCCAGGTGGGTGAAGTGGGAGGAATGGGATGATGCTCACAGAGCCCAAGGAGGGAGGAGAGCCTCACTGTGGGAGGCTCCAGGGGGACGTCATCCTGCTTCAGGGCAACACTACAGCTCCTAGTGGTCTGTGTGGCTACAGAGCCTATGGGGCTACTGTATGGCTCTAGGATGTTCCAGCCATGGAACCAACCATTGCAGGCCAGCCAAAGCCTCATGTGATACCGTTACAGGGAGTCTGTGACTGACCAGAGCAGCCAGCACCCAGGGTCTGGAATGGGTCTCTCTTGACTGCTGTATTGCCATGTGTCCAGGACCTAGTGAGCCAACAGGGCTAATGGCAGCTATGGAGGCAGCTGGAGCAGGGCCAAGAGTGAATTTAGAGGGAGCTTGGCTCTTGAAGGGGAACAAGCCCACTGCTTCTAGAAGTTTCCACCAGACCCCTTCTGAATATTTCTGCTCAGGGGAGGCCCCATGTACCTTAAATAGGGAAGGACATTTCCTGGGTACCTGCTCTGTGACAGTCACTATATGAAGCTCTTCATTTGTCCACAGATAGGTGTTGTTTCACAGATAAGGAAACTGAGGCCCAGAGAGGGGCAGTGACTTGCCAGAGCTGAGAGAGTCAATATGAACTGGATAAAAAAAAAAAAAAAAAGCCCCTGCCCTCAGTGATCCTAGTCTGGTGGGGGGAGGCATACCTTTCCCCTTAGAAAGTGCTCAGATGTGGGGGGGGCACAGCGTGGGGTGGGTATGTGTTTTCAAGGGAATGTGTGCTTTGAAATCAAGCACCACAGGTCTGAGTCCCCAGCTGTGTGACTCGAGCCCCATTTTCTTCTGGAAAATGGAGACAAACAGGGATGGATTACCCAGTAAGCAAGGTAAGTGTGGGCATGGAATCTAGTGATCAATGTCACATGGGTTTCACTACACCTTCAGTGTGGCTTCAGGGGTGCCCGGGGTGCTAGGCAGGCCGCCTCGGCTCACCACAGGCCCTGTCCACTCACCCCTCCCAGCCTCAGACCTCCCCTCCTGAAATGCCCTGTCCCTCTCCACCTTATTTACCTTTTTAAGTCAGCTACCTACTACTCCTCCTCACCCTGCTTCTCCTACACCTGTGCCAGGTGTGTCTTTAATGCCTGTGACCTCATTTAACCCTCATAAAACTTCCGAGCAGAATCATAGTTCTTACATTAAAAATAAAGAGACCGAGTGAGGCTTCAAAAACCAAACCAAACCAAACTCACTGCCAAGATGGTATCTCTGCGGAAGTAGATTGCCCAATCTTCCTTCCGAGAAGTGGCTGGTGGGTTTGAATAGCCAGGCTGCTGATTAGCAGTCAAATGCCTTAGGCACTAAGCCACCAGAGCTCCCAGGTGAGGCTTGGAGAACTAAATGTATGCCTGAGGTTATGGTGTAGTGGTTAAAGCATTTGCCTATTAACCAAAAGGCTAATGGTTCAGACCCACTAGGCACTCTGCAGGAGAAATACAGAGGCAGTCTGGTTCCATGAAGATTTATAGACTTGGAAACCCAATGGAGGTTACAAGGAGTTGGAATTTTTACTCAACAGCAGTGAGTTTATATTTTTATTTATTTTTTTTTTTTGAGGTCACCCACGGAAGAAGTGCTGGGCCTGAATTTTCCCTCCACTGGCGATTCATAATCCTCCAAAACACACACATGCCCACATTCATGCCCAGTACGCACATGACCCAGGCCCATCAGACACACAGAAACAGCCCCACACCCTCACACAGGTGTTCAAAGTGTTTTGGCTCACACAAGCTGCAGGAGGTGAGCCAGAGGGAGAGCACCAGGAAGAAGGCATCAGGGGGCCTTTGTGGAGGAGGGGCATGGGCAGAGTTGGCTCCAAAATGAGAGAAGATAAGAGGGTGAGGCTGAGGGGAGGCTGAGGCAGTGGGGTACGACACTTAACTGCAAGGCAGGGACAGAACCCAGATATCTGGAGGTGGACAGATGGGATCGGCAAACTGTGGGAGGTGAGGGAGAGAAAGACATCAAAGGTGGCATCCTTGTTTCTGGGAAACTGTCAGGGGGTGGGGCCACTAAGGTATGAGGGGAAGGGCACATTAGAGAAGACAGAGCTCCATCTTGGATGGGTGGAGTGAGGAGGTCCTAAGGGCAGCTCTGGAGCTTGGGGGTGGATCTGGGATAGAGGGACAGATTCCAGACCACATTGAGAAGTGTGTGCTGTGAGGGGGCCTCTGAATGCGGCTGTGACCTCTGAAGGCCCTCCCACCCCCTCCACTTGGACCATCAGCTCTGGGAGAGCAGAGGCTACCTGGGAGGTACAGGCCCAGCTCACTCAGGCAGCAGGCGTTTTTTGGACTGTGTCCTGGAGCAGTGTGAAATGCTCTGGGCCTGGCTCTACTCTTCTGGCTGTGTGGCCTTGGGTAAGTCATTTCACCTCTGAGTCTGTTTTCTTGTCAGTGAAATGAGAATGCCAGCAGTACCAGCCTCATAGGGTTGTCTGAGGAGATTGTGAGCCTGTGCCTGGAGCAGAATACAGGCCTAGGAGACATGAGTTGTCTGCCTGCCTTCCCGGGAGCAGTGGGAGACACAGTGCCTGCCTTCCAGCTGGGACTCTTGAACCTGGGGCAGGGCTGTGGACAGTGGATAGAGCAGTGCTGACCATTGGACCCTGCACGTCTTCTCTGAGTATCTGCTCTGCTCTTGACCTTGGGCTGGATACTGGGGACACAGCAGTGGGTCAGACTCACCTACCCTATTCCCTCACTGGTAGGGAGATAGACCTGGAGCAGACAGGGAAAAGATGATGTGGTGTACCCCACTTCTTCGGCTGAGGGAGCCCAAAGAGCACACACACCCAGCCTTCTCCCAGGTGAGGCCAAGGAAACTCCATGCTGGGGGAAGTGAGAGGAACGTGGAGGGTGGGAGGGCCAGGCAAGAGTTGGGAGGGTCAGGTCTGTGGCTCAAAGAGTGGCAGTTGTCCTACAGAGGGGCAGGAAGGGTCCCTTGGTCCCAGGCATCCTCAAATGTTAGGATTAGAAGAGACTCCAAAGGCCCTTTTAACCAGCTCTGTGAGTGTTGTACAGAGGAGACCTGGTGGCCAAGTGGTTAAGGCATTCAGCTGCTAACTAGAATGTTGGTGGTTCAAACTCACCAGCTGCTCTGTGGGAGAAAGAGGAGCCTTGGAAACCCTCTGTGGCAGTTCTCCTCTGTCCTATACGGTCGTTATGAGTTGGAATTGATTCAATGGTGGTGGATGGTGGTGGATGGTGGTGTACAGATGGGAAAGCGAGGCCCCAAAAAGACAGCCACTGACCCCAGGTTTTCCATCAGGTTAGTGGGAAGCTGGTGGGGGGAGCCTACATCCTGGACAGCCCAGGAGAGCAGCTGGTCCTGGTGTTTGTGAAATGGCAGCTCCACACTGTGCATAGCTCCCCAGGGACTGCTTTGGAGAAGGGCACATTTGGAGAGGCTAAGCTCTGGTAGCATAGTGCCTAAGGCACTTGACTGCTAACCAAAATCCTGGTGGTTCAGACCCACCAGCCAGTCCTCAGAAGGAAGGTTGGGCAATCTACTTCCATAGTGATACTGCCTCAGAAACTCAAGGAGGTGTCGCTGTGAGTCGAATCCGACTTGATGGCAGTGCGTTTCGTTTATGTTACATTAAGATCTACTGCTGGCCCCCCAGTTGGGGCACATATGCCCAGAGGCTTATAGCCCTGGGAGGGATAGCTCAGAGGGTGACAGCCCAAAGTCCTTCCTATGAAGGGGTACAGTGGTGAAAGAGGAGGACACACAGAGGATGGAGCCCCAGGCAGATGGGGAAACTGAGGAAACCCTAAGCAAGCCCAGGAAAGGAGGTGGGGTAGAGGAGATGAGTGTGCCTTGCATTCAGGAATCCTTTGTGGGGGCCAGGAAGCCAGATCATAAAGTTCTAATTCTGTCCTCACTTGCTGGGTAGCTTTGCCCAGCCAATTCTCACTCTGAGCCTCAGTTTGGCCACCTGCCCAATGGAGGTGGCCATCAAGCACCTCATAGAGACTCTAGAGGAGGGAAGGATATGCCATGCACCTCCCCCCAAATATTAGGAAGGAGACAAGTGAGGTCCAGAGTATAACACATGCCTTCCCCAGATACCACCCTGACTCCGTGCTCATGCATTCGACTTTATAAAACCAGATGCAAAGTCTTACCTGTGTGTCTATATTTTATGTCTTCATCTTAGACATGAGCCATTATTTCAACCAGCACCTAAGGTATTTGACTGCTAACCAGAAGGCGGTGGTTCAAACCCACCAGCCAGTCCTCAGAAGGAAGATTGGGCAATTTACTTCTGTAGTGATACTGCCTCAGAAACCCAAGGAAGTGTCGCTATGAGTTAGATCCAACTTGACAGCAGTGAGTTTGATTTGGTTTTGGAGATCCCACTCAAGTCAAATCCTGTTTCTCAGAGCACTGACTATCCTCCAGTTTCACCAGCCCCAGATTTTTCCACCCACCCATACAGCCATTTGCCACCAATCCACTCATCCTTCTGGTTGCTCATCTCTCTGTTATTTCATCTGCCAAGTAATCATTCATTTCTTCACCAGCCTTCCTACCTATCTACTCAAATCTTCATCCTTTCTTTCATCTATCCACCTATCTAAACATGCATCCATGCATCTGACCATGGAAGCATTAATTTCTCCATGCATCAGCCTGTTCATTCACTCACGCTCGCATCTGTTCATTCATACATTATTCATCAAATAGCTCAGCCATACATGCCTCGAGTTTTTTGGACTATGCAGGAACTCTCCAGCCCAGCAGTTCATCTTCAGCCCTAGAAGACAAAGGCAAGAATGGCAGAGGTCACGCACCCCAGCCCCCTGCCCTCCCTCCCTTGGTCCTTCCTATCCATTGCCTATAGGTGAGAAGTTGGAAGAGAGTAATCCCACCAGGGGAGTAATCAGGGCATAGGCCTAGCTGTATATGCCAGAGCTGGGTCAGCTGGGAAGGGTAGGGCGAACCTGGTTATACTAAGGAGGGAGTCTGAGAAGTCACCTCCCCCAAATCAAACCCATTGCTGGTGAGTCTATTCCAGCTCGTAAGAGACCTATATGACAGAGTAGAACTGCCCCATAGGGTTTCCAAGGCTGTAAATCTCTACAGAAGCAGCCACATCTTTCTCCCACAGAGCAGCTGGTGGGTTCAAACCGTCAACCTTTTTGTTAGCAGCTGAGCCGCCAGGGCTCCTTGTCACCTCCCTGGGGACCTGTAATTCCTGTAAGGAAGTGCTTGACTCCAAAGGGAAGCACCGTACAGGTGCAGTAACAACCAAACCAACAGTCCAGTTCCTTCTGGGGAGTGGGTGGTGGGTTTGAACCGCCAGCTTTCTGGTTAGCAGTCAAATTCCTTAGGTACTATGTGACAGGTGCAATCCCAGGCCTCAAGCTCGGGTAGAGGGAGCAACTCCCAGACCCCTCAGATCACACCAGGGAGTCAGGACCTCTTCACAGACAGAGAAGGAAGGAGTGACTGGAACTCCAGGAATGTTGGAGAGAAGAAAGGGGCCCTTTGGCCAGGAGGGCATCCTCTGTCCCTGGCACCCTGGCACAAAGCAGACAGCAGGATAGGGTGTGGGGGAGAAGACATTTGCTGAGCACTTTCAGTATTCAACCTTCACCACATCCCTGTGAGGTGTGTGTGGTCATGGCCATGTAAAAGGAAATAGAGACACCGAGAGTTACTGGAACCAGCCCAATATCAGGGATTCCCTCAGGCCTGCCTGGGCCCAGTCTAGGCTCTGCAAAGGGCAGTGAGCTCAGGGAGGCCACTGGGGAGCTGTCCCCACAGCTAGGGGAGGGAAAGCTCACCTCCCTCCAGCACAGTGAAGGGCAACTTGACCCTCAGTGGGTTCAGCTGGCAGCCAAGTCTTTTTTCCCTAGTGTCAGTGTCTCATTCTATGACATGAGGCATAAGGTATATGGGGTGAGTAGGTGACACCCTGGCTATGAAGAGATTGGGGCAGGTACTATGGTCACCATTCCTGGGGTGTGGGGGGAGGGGTAGCAAGTGGGCAGAACTGGAGCCCCAGAGTAAGGGGCAACTGTGACCTTGTCCCAGGGGCCAAAAATAGGCCACTAAACTCCAGTAAGGGTCTACCTTTGCCACACTCCCCCACACAAGGGGAGACAGATGCCCAAGGAGAAGGAACTTGTTCAGGGCCTGTGCTGAGGCCAGGGTGGTGAGGGGTAGCCCAGGGCCTGCTACCTCAACTCACTGCCATCGAGTAGATCCTGACTCATAGTGACCCCTCCTTGGGTTTCTGAAGCAATATCTCTACAATAGTAAGATTGCCCAATGTTTCTTCTGAGGAGTGAGTGGCTGGTGGATTTGAACCACCAGCCTTCTGGTTAGCAGGGGGCCTGGTGCCTAGAGATGATCTAATCCAGCCTGGTTCAGTTTAAAAGAAGCAGGTCCTGATCCTACATCTAAGCCTCCTTATTCTTTTCATCTCAGTGTTCATGAGGCCTCCCCTGGGCCTGGCCTTGCACGAGGATGAAACAGACTACCTGGAGGAGGCAGTTGTCGACCCAAGCAGGACCACACAATGACTACTGCTGTCCTAGAAGGGAGCTCAGGGGTGTAGGCACCAAACTGGAGCCATCTCTGCTGAGAGAAGTCAGGGAGGACTTCCCAGAGGCAGAGGGTTTTGAAAGATCACAGATGTGTGTAGGCTGTCCAGGGAAAGAAGCAGTCCAGGCAGGAGGGATGTGGCTGGAAACATAAAAGGAGACAGCAGGGGTGAGAACTGTGACCCTCAGGAAGGTGGTAGGGAAGGCGTGTGTGTGTGTGTGTGGGGGGGTGCTTGCGAGAGTAGAGGGGTGTAGGCTGGGAGAGGAGGCTGGAAGATGAGACTAGAGAGGCAGATCCGTGGACCAATCAGGTCTCCCATGTCAGGCTGAGGAGCTAGGATTTATTCTGCAGGAGTGGCTGGTGTTAAACAGCTGAGTGATGAGGTCAGATGTATGTGCTAGAGCAGTGGTTCTCAAACTCTAGCATCAGAAGCCTCTGGAGGGCTTATTAAAGCACAGACTGCAGGGCCCCACGGCCCAGACTCTGGGATGAAGCCTGGAGATTTGCATTTCTAATATTTTTGAGGGAGGATGATGAATGATGGGACTTTCCATTCATGGGGAGAAATCCAGGACTGGAGGGTGGTGATGAGGGTAAGTCTAAGGCTCCTATAGTGAGACGCAGCTCTGGGCATTGTCCAACTTCATCCAGGCTTGAGGCCAGGAGGCGGGGTCTGGCTGCAGAGGAAAAGGGGAGAAGCCTGGGGTCCGATGGCTTCCAGACCTGGGACTGGCCTCTTTTGTAGGTGTGTGGCTGATCTAAACCCCCAGGCACACTCCATGTCTGCCACTACTCAGGGGAACTAAGGGTCCGGCTCTGCAGTCAGACCCAGTCTGTGTCTAGCCACTTACCTCTCTCTGTGACCCTAGGCAAGTCATAGCCAACCCCTACCTCTACCTGAGTCCTGATTTCCCACCTAAGATGGTGATGATTAAAAAAAAAAAAAAACCAAACTCACTGCCTTCGAGTCGGATCTGACTCATAGCAACCCCTCCTTGGGTTTCCAAGACGTTATCACTAGGGAAGTAGATTGCCTAACCTTCCTTCTGAGAAGTACCTGGTAGGTTTGAACCCCCACTCCTCTGGTTAGCGGTCAAATACCTTGGGCACTATGCCACCAGAGCTCCTAAATGGTGATGATAGGATCTGCCTTACGATGCTGTTAGGAGGTGCTGGGGGATTTAAAAAAAAAAAAAAAAAAAGCCCTGTGCACACATGAGTTGCTATTATTGTTGTTGTTGTTTCAGGGAAGGGGAACCTAATGATAACAATAGTGACATTTCAGGCCCCATGGCAGGTTTGTGCAAACATACATTTGTGATGGGACTATAGGAGCCGGTGTCCCCTCAGTCAGGCTGCCTGGTCCCTCAGCTATTGCATCAGGACCTTCTCAAACACTGGTTCACTCAGTGTGATGAGTGCAGGGTTTCTGGGCTAAAAGACATGGTGTAGGGGGGCTCACGTGCCTTTGTGATATGAGTCCTGGCATAGGGCCTGAGGCATAGCCATGGACCAGGATCTGAGCCCTGCTCCCTTCCACACAGACTAAATATTTGTGGCTTTTCCTTCCTTGGCCTGGCAAGACCCAGAACCCCCTCTGGCTCCTGGGCCTGTGTGGGGTGGGGGAGAACTTTGCCTCCTCAGCAAACCAGACCAGGGTGGGGAAGGAGTAGCCAGAAGAGGGTGGACAGACTGACTTTGAAGGTCCCTTCTGGCTATTCAGTGACCACAGCCTCCCTGAGCCTCCCTGTGAGATGCCTACCTTGGGGTCTGCCCTCAGTGTGTGGCCGTGAAGCAAGCCTGCAACATAGGACAACCCCTGCTGGGTAGGAGGTGGGAAGACCCAGTGCCAACAGGGATGGGTGCCTTTACCGAAGGTGGAATGCCCTGGAGGAACTCTCCACCAGTGTGACACTTGCAGGGTGAGGGTCAGGCTTCCATGAAAGCACTTCACATTTTCTTTCTGTGAGAAAACCAAAGCACCATGATCTTCATGGCAAGTGTCTACAAGGCCTTGACTATCCCACAGCTGTCCCAAGGCCTCGGCCTTATCTATTTCTCTCAGCATCTTGGAGGGGGGTTATGACTGTCCATACTACAGATGAAGGAGCTTTGGTGATGCAATGGTTACATGCTCAGCTGCTAACCAAAGCCCACCCACCAGCTCCAAGAGAGTAAGGTCTTGTGATCTGCCCCCGTGAAGATTACAGCCTAGAAAACCCTATGGGACAATTCTACTTTCTCATTTGAGGCTGCTATGAGTCAAAAATTCACTTGCTATCACCTAATAACATTTTACAGACGAGGAAACTGAGGCACCTGAGGTGGCACAAGTCACCCAGGAGTGAAATGGTGGGATTGAGCCTTAGCCTCGCTCTAGAGTGACCTCCATGATGTCTTGTGAATAATAGTAAGGACACCACCTACTCGAGGGACCATGTGAAAGATAAAACCTTTCCTGCAGTAATAGTAAGCCCTCAGTAAACATTAATTACACTATTATTACCACACTAAGGGCTCAGTCAGCAAGGGAAGGGATTACTCAGCCTAGGCTTCCATAGTCCAAGGTGTTGTGAGTCTAGGGTGCTAAGATTTTTGAACTTGATTCTAAGATGCTGTGGCTTCTGGTGGTACCTTCTTTGAGAGCTTCTTCCAGGGAAGAGATGTCCTACCTTGAGCAGCTGGGCCCAAGCAGCTGGGCCCACCCCCAGAGGCGGGACCTGGGGCAGAGAATGTAAGGCTCTAACCTTTGTTACTTCTACCTCAAACTCTCCATGGGTCCAGATCCTCAGAGAGCCCTGGAGGTTCTCCCCCTACTGCCTCTCACACCAAGGGGCAGCCCTCGGCAAGTAGTCAAGTTAAGTGAGCACAGGTGAGGTCAGGTGGGAAAGCCCTTGGTCACAAGGCTGGACTTCGCCAGGGGACCCACTGAAGTTAGAACCACTGGGAGCCATAGTCCCCTGTTGGTTGGTTTCTCATCTGTAAATAGGAGCTAACCTTCTAGAGTCTGGATGAGGATGGGGTCTGGCTGCTTCTCTGGATGCTTAGGAATGAAATGTGTGGGCTGGGTTGCTAGTCACCAGGTGGGCGGTACCCTCCAAAAGGTGTTACCAACCTGAAGCCCAGCCTTGGGCCTCAGAGAGCCGCCTGCCCCTCTGGCATGGGACCCTCACCCCATCAGACCCTGAGCTTCTGCTCCATGCCTGTGCCAATCTTGGGTTTGGTACAAGGGACGGTGGGAACAAGATGGCACCCTAGGAGTCCCAGTCCTTCTTGGTTCACAGCCATTTGTGGAACACAGGCTAGGGCTATGGAACCTGATGGCAGGGAAAGGCCCACAACTAGGCCCATGGCTTCCTGAGGAGAGAACAAGAAGTGTCCCAAAACTTCAGGAGGCTGCTGGGTTCAGGGATTTCTCAGAGGTCTGGGAAAACCCCTCTTTTATTCCAACTGTGTTCTAGCTATCAAGGGATCCATGTTTGAGGGTAGAGCTGGGCTTCATTCCTGCACATCCCTCCCACGCAGCCTCCTGGGGGACCCCTCAAAGCATGTGTGAATGTGTGTACATGCACACCCATTCTAAAGAGATCTTGCTCTGCCTGTCTCTGAGCCTTTGCCACATTGCTCTCTCTTCCTGGGTGTCCTCATCCTTCTAGCTCCAGAGCCCATGACACCTCCTCTGGGAGGGCCTCCTTGACTCCCTCCACTGCCCAGTAGGGTTAGCCATCCTCCAGACCCTGGACTCCCACACCACTTTGCTCATCCCTTGGCTATGATCTTTTCCTCATATCTGGACCATATCGATCTCAGCTGTTTCCTCAGTGTCTGGAAGAGCCTGTCTCAGTGCAGTACTCAGTAAGGTTTGTTGACCAACAAAGTGACTGTGGTAAGCATACTATGTTTGCCTTTGCTCCAGAATGAATTTCAAACCATGGCTGGGCTTTGGCCTGAACAGGAGGTACCTGGGGCAGCCATCTTTGCCCTGATCCTGACAATTCAGGCCCCCATCACTTATGACAATGGGAACAAAGGGTGGACAGAGGAGCCTTCAGGGGCCTGCAGGTCTACCCTGCAGATGGCTAGAGGGAAGGACAGCCCACAGAAACTGCCAGGAGGGACAATGGGACAGGAGGGCTGGTGGTAGGTGTCACTTGGATGGTGGCAGACAAGCCCCCTCATAGACACAGCCTTCTCCTGCTGGTCTGCAGCACCCATCCATGTCCCTCCGAACAAGTTGTTCCAGCCCTGACCTAACAGTGGTGGGACAGTCTAAAGAGTGTGACTCCACTGACAGATGAGGAAACCAAGGCCCAGAGAGAAGCAGTGCCCTGCCCCAGCCTCACATGAGTGAGTGGATGGCACCAGCACAAAGACCCAGCTTCCTTGCTGGGCCACGTCGCTACCCTAATGCCAAGGAGGCAGCTGCAGGCTTCAGCAGGAAAACCATCCAGGACAATCAAGGGCTGCCCAGGTTGCCCATCCTTTCATCAGAATAATCCAGGGAAATGCTAGGGCCACATAGAACCAGAGTCTGCATCAAGTGGGCTTGCTGTATACAAGTTCCACCCCACCTCTTTGGTTAGATTGGTCAGATGTAGTTAGAAGTGAAGAAAGACACTGTAAACAAAAGAAAAATCACAATGACACTTCCAGTGGAGAAAAGCTAAGAAAGGCATACAATTTTGGATTCTTCAAATTCTAGCCATGCTGGAATCTTGGTACCTGTGAGGCCTGGAGTTCTAAACTCCCACGGTCATAGAAGGTCCTCAGAGTGGAGGTCCAGAATCTAATAACTGACTCTTAGAGCAGTGACTTGGAAGAATCCTGCAAGGTCTTGGTATCTAACAGGCTGCTGGGGGGAGCTGTGCTGTCCCAGCCTCTCCCAGACAGCTCCTTGTCCCCAGCCCCTTGGCCACGGCGGGCTTTTATAGATGCAAAGACAGTGGTGACATAAAATAAACACTTGGCTTTTAACTACAGCTGCGCCTCTGCCCAGGAGCTGGAGTCTGGGCTTCTCGCAAGCCTCACCTGGCCAGGCCTCACCTGCCAGCCTCAAGGCCATGGCAAGGGCTCATCCTTCTACCAGCTGAACAGGGGTGTCTGGGATGGCCGTCTTGACACTCCTCCTCCTCCTCCTGTTCCTCCACCTCCTCCTGTTCCTCCACCAGCTGCCTCCCCATCTTCCATCCCCCCACCTCAGCCTTTCAGCTCCTCTGCTGGAGCCTCCAAACTGAGGCAACAGGGACCAAGGGGCCGATAAGGAGAATGTCTTCAGCAGCCCTGTGTCTGGGGAGCTGAGCGGATATTGAGTTGGTCTACAGGAGAAAAGGGACCTGTTAAACTGCAGCAGTTAAATCACTCTACCTAAAGCCAGCCATCTCTGCAGGGGGGCGGCCTTGAGGGTAGGCTAGCAGGCAGGTGATAGACAGAAGAGCCAGCGGGCAGTGCCATGGTGGAGGTGACCTGAGACCCTGGCTCTCATCTAACTCACCAGCCCAGAGCCTGAGGCGGCCTCGCTCAGACCTGTGCTGCTCTAGCACTCACAAGGACCTGGAGCTCCAGCCACACCCTACCTCTGGGTGTCTTCATGCTTACCCCAAGCTTTCCTCCTGCTGTGCCTTTGCTAGTGCAGATCCCTCCCCTTTGCTGCTTACTCAGCTTTTCAGACCCCCTGCACATGGCACCTCTTCCACACAGTCTTCCTGATTTTCTATTCTCTATCCCCAATAAACGCACTCAAGGGCTCCACAGGAAAAGGCCTGGCAATCTGCTCCCATAAAAATAATAGCTTAGAAAACTCTATAGGGCAATTCTACTCCATCACTATGAGTCAAAAATCAACTTGGTGACACCTAACTACAACAAATCCCACACCCTAAGAGAAGACGGCTTTCTTTCCTCAAGTCCCTGAAGCCCCCAGGGCTCTGCCTGCCCTTCTTCCTTCCTTAGTTTCTACTATAACTAAGAGTTGGGGGCCCACTGAGGGGGGCACAAGTGTTTCATCCCTGCTACATACACCCACAGGCCAGGCAGTGTTTCATTCTGTTGTACATAGGGTCACTATGAGTTGGAGTACTATGTTAGGTACTCAACGGTACCTAACAACAACATGTACCCACACACAGGTGGGGCTGGGCACTGGGGAACACCTCAGCTGGGAGGACAAGGCAGGAAGGGGCTGACTGAGCTGAAGCCTGAAGGGATGGGAGTGGGGACCTCAGCAGCCCAGGGCTGGGCCGCTCATTTGCCCTGTGTGGACTACATTACCCTGTCCCTGCTGCAGGGCTCAAGGATGGCTCTGTTATGAACTGCTCCTTCTCCTCCTGTGTGACACCTTGCCCAGTCACTCCAATGGCTCCCAGAGTCAATCACTGCTGAGCCTGGAGGCCACCTTCATGGTTGGGAAGCTCATCACAGAGGCAGAGAACAGGCTTGGGAATTGGAACCAGTTCGAATCCCAGCTCTGCCAGTTCTCACGCTGCAACTTGGGCCAGTTGCTTCCCTCTCTGAGCTTTAATTTCCTCATCAAGAAAACACAGATGCTGGGCCCCTGCCCCTGAGAATGGTTGTGAGAATTAAATGAGACAACAACTGCAGAGGCCCCGAGAGAGTCAGTGGTGGCCTAAAGTCACACAGCAAGAGAGTAGAATAGATGCTAGGGTTCCTGCCTCCCAGATAACAACTGCCACTACCCTAGTGCAGCCTCTCCTGGGTGTGGGGTCCCAGGCTGGGGTCTGCGTCCTGCCGGAGGCCTGGTCTATGTAACCTGGCAGCTGGTCTTCATGATCTCGAGAACAACAAACCATCAGCATGCTGGGCCTGGGCCTGGACCTCTCGCTTGTTCCTCTGGCCTCAACCAGGCCTCCCCAGGGGGACTTATCTGTCCATTCTCTCCTTTCCCACCAAACTAATCTTGTCCTCTTTTCAAGAGTTCCTGTTTCCTCTCTGCCGCCTTCTTGTCTCTCTTCCCCAGGCCCCTCTCTCCTGTGTCTCCGGTCACCTCCCACACTTGGTCCAGAAAACCCTCAAAGCAGCTGGTTCTATCGTCACTGGGAGTCTCCATCTCTGGTGGCCTGTTTAGGCCTTATAGAGCCCTGAGGCTGCTGTCCCTTAGAAGGAGGGGGCTGGAGCATGGCCTGAGTCATGAATCCTGCTGGTGAAAAGAATTCTGACACCCATGGATGATCACCTAGGCCTTTCAAACCCTTTGGCTTGAGTATTGGGCCTGGGAGGCATCTACAAGGGCTTTGAATGCAATGGGGTGAGGAATTTCACTCTGAAATTTTTAGATATCAAGATTTTATTGTAGATCTTTAAGATAATGAGATACTGAGATACTACAGTTCTGAGATTCTGGGAGCTCCTGGGGCCCTGTGATTTTACCCTGGAAGAGGCCACACCCATTGCCTCGCCTGAGTGGGAGCCCTGCAAGCTGCATTCTTAGAACTCTCACCTGGCTGGCAGGTGAGGGACATCCAGGGACCAGCCCTCCACTTGCCCTTAGTTGCTCAGCTCCTGGCCAGACAGAAAGGTACAGAGCCTGGTCACAGTGGCAGTCTCCAGGCCCACTGAGCACTCCAGCTGGGTGTTCTGCCCTGAGTTTTGAGGCCTCCCCTCCTGGCCCAGGCCTCCTTCTCCCCCCAGCAAGGAGTCTCCCACCTTCCATGTTGTTTTTCCCCACGCCTAGCTGGAGAGTGAGGCTCTGTGAGAAGGGAGCAGAGTTTGGTGTCAGACAAACGCGGGCTCAGCCTGCTCTGCTATCAACTTCCTATAAGATGTGAGGCCAGATACCTCTCTCTCCTCCCAGAGCCTCAGAGTTCCCATCTGTCAAATGGGATAACAATACCCACCTAGGGTGGGGGGCATGAAGATGACTTGGGATAATGTGTTTGAAATAGCACACAGTAGGTGCACAATAAATGGAAGTCTTTGTATTATTAGGACTGCTCTTTCTATGAGCCATTCTGGGTTCTTGGTCTGATGTCCCTATTGTGCTGATTAAGGTCCAAAATCAGCCCCCATATTCAATATTTCTGAGACATATTTTGTCCTCAGTCCTGAGTATACAATGCCCACATCCCAGGCCCCACCAGGCGGGTAGGAGAGGCAGTTGAAGACAAAACAGACTTCCACCACCCCTCTCTGCTCAGTGCAGCCTCAGAAGGGGCACCACAGATTTGGGACCCTGACAAGGCCCCTGGCCCCAGTTTGGGGTGGTCAGGGAAGGCTTTCTGGGGGAAGAGAACCCTTCTCCTGGGCCATGAGTGGGTAGTGAGCATTGACTACTGTGAGTGAGTGTGGGTGATGCTTGCTTTAAAGGTTCAAAGGAATGTGGGAACCAGAGAGGGAGAGACTCCTTCTACTGGGGCTGTGAGAGCAGAGGGAGATTCCAACGAAGTGGTTCCAGGCCATCAGAGAGGACCACAGAGGCCCGGAGGGATCTATGTGGTCAGGCTTTAGTATTGGGGAGCAGTGTGCCTGTGGCCAGAGCAGAGGGGACACTGGAAGAGTGGCTGGGGTCTTGGGGAGTAGGCCTTAGATGCTAAGCCAGGGAACTGGGGACTGGGTTTGTGGGCCCTGGAGAGGGAATGAAGGCTGTGGAGAAGGTGAGGTCCTGGCCCTGGGAGCAAACATATTCTGGGGGCTTGTTTCACAGAAGCTTGAAAAATAATCACCAAGAGCTTGCTGCATAGACACTGGCCTGAGCTCTGGCTTAGAAGGCCCTGCACCCCCACCCTCAGCCCTCCAGCCTCCTTTATCAGCTGTGACCACAGGAAAGGCCCTTCCTTCCCATCTCTGAATTTCCTCATCTGCAAAGCAGATTGAGGGGAGACCAAAAGTATTATCTTGAGGGTCCCTTCCAGTCTGTGGTTCTGTGACTCTGACCATCCTACTGTGAGGTTATAGGCAGGGGTTTGGAGGGCGGCAGCAAAACCCTCCTGCTCGCACCTCGGACCCGTCTAGCCTCTGGGGGTTGGTCCGTGCCATTCGCACTTCTAGGAAGGCTGACTTCACCTGCCCCGAATCCTGCCTAGGCCCCTCTCTGCCCCAGCACCAGGTAATGTCTCAGTCCTTACCTGGCTCTAGGGAAGGGACCCTTCCCCTCAGCATTAGTATCTGTTCCTATAGACACAGAAATCCAGTTGACAATGTTTTCTTATATATTTTTTTTTTCCTGTCTGTGTGATCGTCCCACAGCGTGCAAAGATATAGTCAGGTAATGGCTTCCATTTTCTGGGGGCTCCCTTGTGAGGACACTCATCATTGATTCATTAGTGCTGCCCATGTGCCAAGAGATAAAACTCAAGTTCAGAGCGGGGCAGTGACTGCGTCCCATGAAACCGTTTCCCTGGGCTGTCAGGACTCCCACCTGGCTTCCCCCTACCTCCTCGACTGTGACTTCTGTCTCCTTTGACAGTTCCTCATCTCCCCGACCTCCAAGGTGGAAGTCCCTAGGCCTAGGCTTCAGTCCCCTCCACTTTTCTCCCCTACCAACCTCCTCAGTGATGATCCCCAAATGTGTCTCTCTAGGCCCAGTCTCTCTCCAGAACTGCACACGTAAATCTCTGCACATCTACTCAGTATTTCCACTGGGAGCCCGACACTGTCACAGTCTTCATGTGTCCAAGTCTGAATTCCAATCCTCCCCTATAAAGCACTCCACCCCCATCTCAACAAATGGCCTTCCCCCGCCACCAAATCCTTCAGCCAAAAGCCTTGCAGTCATTCTTGATCCTCCTCCTCTCATACCCCACAGCCAAAAGGGGAACAGATCCTGTTGGCTCTACTTCCAAAACACACCAGGAGTCCAGCCCCTCTCTTCACCACTTGCACCACTGCCAGCCTGGTCCAGGCATGAGGCTGGGGCTTCCAACTACCCACCTTAATCACCACCACCCCTACTCTACAAATGTGGAAAATGAACCCTGGGGAGGGGAAATGCCTTCCCCAGGGTCACTCAGAACGCCTGCCAGGGTTAGCCACAGCCTGGGTCTGCAATTTCTTTTCCTGATCTGTGTGCCCAGCCCCGGGGTGGAGTGGGGGTTCTCTTGAAGCTGGTTTAGCAGGTCAGACAGCATGACCAGGCCAAGCATGTGTGCCTGTGTGTGTGCGTCCCTAAGGAACAAAGAGTCTGCCAGCTGGGTTTATGTTTCAAGACACCTTTCCTCACCCTTGACCAAGAGCTCTTACAGGGAAACCAGGGTGGGGTGGGGCAGAGAGGCACATCAATGGAAGACCGCCTGACCTGGAAACAAGAGCACTCTCCCTGCCAGCCCCAGGACCCGCCAAGTTCACTTGAGGAGGCCAGAAACTGCAGGGGCAGGCTGGGGTTCTCTCAGCATTTATTTCATACAGCTGTTTAAAAAGCTTGTTTAAAATATAGAACATTATATATATATTTATATATATACTTATATATATACTTATATATATATATATATATATATAATATATAAAGAGGAATTGAGGCAAGCCACCCCAAAGAAAAAACTATGTTTTATAAATATTTCTGTAGCTCCCACATCCCAGAGGAGGAAAAAAAACAACCAACAAAACAAAACAAAACAACATTTACAACCCAAGCTAGTGGTTCCATGTGATGGGGCCCAGCAAGTACACACCCTGGGGCGAGCTTGGGGGCTCTGGCGGCCGGGGGATCTCTGCAAGCCGGACCTGCAGAACATTCTGATCAGGGCAGGCAGACTCCTTCCTGGGAAGCTGGTCTCTCTGGCCATGAAAGGTCAAGTCCATACTAGTCTCGGCAAACTAATGCTACCAGCTTCTTAAACCAGGCTGAAAGGCAGCTGTGTGGGCACTCCTGCGCCCGGGGCCTCAGCTGCCAGGTTATTTTTAATCTTGTCGATTTCCTTTGATGTCCCAGCCCTCTGGCCAGAGTGGCCAGGCCTTCTTTTCCTGGTGGCTTCCAAGAATGGGCAAGGCACAACTCGCACCCCTATCTGGAGTTTCAAAGCAAAAATCCACTGGGTGTCTCTCCAGGCCCCTTGCCCTGGCTGCCAAGGGTTCCCAGAGGGAGTCCGTGTTTGGGCTGGGGTGGTGGGTACGGGGCCTCACTTGCAGACATAGCGCTCCACCGTGCGCTCACACTTGCGGCAGGTGACGTAGCAGCACCAGTGGTACTTGCAATGGCACCGCTCGACCACTCGGTCTGTGTAGGGGTTGTAGCCGCGCCCACAGCACATGAGGTCACAGCTGTCACTGCCGTTGGATGTCTTGTTGCACTGTCTGTGGGGAGGGAGAGAGAGTCAGTAAGCCGTGTTCCAGTCACCAACCCCAACCCCTCACACTTGCCAGCCTGCCTCAACCACAGTCCCAGACTCAACTCCCCCTGGGAAGGTGTTCCCCTCTGGATCTTAATCTTTGGGGAATTTAAAATAATCAGCTTCTCTAAGGGCATTGTTGTTGGGTGCCCTCGAGTCAATTTCAACTCACAGCAACCCATATGACAGAGGAGGACTGCCCCACAGGGGTTTCTCGGCTCTCATCTTTACAGAAGCATATCACCAGGTCATCATTCTCCCTCAGAGTCGCTGGTGGATTCGAACTGCCTACCTTTAGGTCAGCAGCCGAGTACTTAACAATTACACCACCAGGGCTCCTTCTCAGATGGTACTTGTAACTTTGCCCTAGGTTCTAATAAGCACTTACCAACATGATAGGGTTGTTTTGTTTTCAGAGTTATCTTTTTTCTGTTTCTTCTTACTTCTAAATACTTGAAGGACTCTCAAGTCAACCTGTCTAATAATCCTATCTTCATATTTAATCTTTAATCATATTATAACAAATTTAAAGATTCTTTTTGCCTTTAGAACCCCAGAACAAAAGTTGAAACACTCAAAATGACATTGGCTGTGAGGCAAAGTGAGAGTGTGGTCCATTGTTTGTGGAAGGAATATTCGTGTGTCACCTACTTGGTTCCTATGTGCCAAGCACTTCCCTTTAAGTATTTTATCTTATTGGAAGTGCACAGTGTCCTTGGGTAGGTGTAATGATTATGCCCATTATAAAAAACCAAATTCACTGCCATCAAGTCGATTTGACTCATAGCAACCCCTCCATGGATTTCCAAGACAGTATCTCCACGGAAGCAGATTGCCTAATCTTTCTTCCAACGAGTGGCTGGTGGGTTTGAACTGCCAGCCTTCTGGTTAGCAGTCAAATGCCTTAGGCACTATGCCACCAGAGCTTCTGTGCCCATTATACAGATGGGAAAATGGGCCCAGATCAGGGCAGAGGCCTGCTCAGGGTCTCACAGGGAGTCTATGAATGAGCAGGGTTTAACCTCAACTGTCTTGAAACCAAGTCCTTTGCTCTCTCTCTCCCCTCCCTGAAGGGTTTTGAATCCATGGACCTGCTAGGGGCTACATTTCTTCCTGAATCACTCTTTTGGGAAAAGACAACATTGAACATCCCTATAAAATGCATTTGTCATCAATTCTTTTCTTTTTTTCTTTTTATTGTGATTTGGGTGAAAATTTACAGAGCAAATACACTTTCCATACAGCAGTTCACATACACTTTAAAAATATGGAACGCTTCACGAATTTGCGTGTCATCCTTGCGCAGGGGCCATGCCAATCTCTGCATCATTCCAATTTTAGTATATGTGCTGCCGAAGCAAGCACTGTCATCAATTCTTCTGTCTAGTGTAAAACATCTGTTCAGATTGGCAATCGCTTTAGCAGGGCTGAGGGGTAAGCTCAGAGAGGGGATGTTTCCCTGGGATGCAGTTGGGGATGGAGCAGCGGTGCCCTGGAATACAAGGCAGGGGTAAAAATATCCCCACAGCTGTGTGGACAGAGGAGTCTCAAAAGACTGCAATGGGAAAGCCCTACCCAAAAACCCACCGCTGTCAAGTCGATTCTAACTCAGAGTGACCCTATAGCACAGAGTAGAACTGCCCTATAGGGTTTCCACAGCTATAATCTTTATGGAAGCAGAAGGTCTCATCTTTCTCCCAAAGAGCAGCTGATGGGTTTGAACCACTGATCTTTTGGTTAGTAGCTGAGTACTTAACCACTGCACCACCAGGGGTCCTCAGGAAAGCCCTCAAACCAAAACACCAAACTCACTGCCATCGAGTCATTTCCGAATCATAGCGAACCCCACTGGGTTTCTGAAGCTATAAATCCTTATGGAAGTAGATCGCCCTGTCTTCCTTCTGGGGAAAGCCCTAGAGATGATGAAATTCAACCCTCACATTTATTGATGGGGAAAAAAAAGGCTCAGAATGGGGAAGGGACTTGCCTAAGGTCACACAGGGTGAGCACAGTGTCTGTGGGAGTTCAGGAAGACTTCCTGGAGGAGGGGTCATCTGGGACATTTCCTGTACAATGAACAGGAATCTAACATACAGAGGAGGGAAAAGGCAATGAACTTGACCTGGCCTAAGAACAGTGAGAAAACAGATGGAAGGAATAGGGCTGGATGCAGGGGGGCCAGGGAGGAGGCTGGGGCAGCAGTCTGAGCTGGGTAGGGGTCATGTGGTAGGAAGGAGGGGAGCACCTCAACAGAGTTAGGAGGTAACTTATATGTGGGGGCTGCAAGCAGTTCCTGGGCAGGAGGCAAGGGGCAACAGGAAGAACACCTGAAAACCAGACAGATCTGGATTCAAATCCCAGCTCCCCTGCTTACTGGCTATGTGACTTTAGGCAGTCACTTAACCTCTCTGGGCTTCAGTTTACCCACTCAATACACATTAATTTCCCTCAACTTTCTCCTGAAGGCCTCTAGCTGACCTCTCCCTCTTAGGTGTAAGAAGAGAACACAGTTCCATTTTTATTTCTGGACCCCGGAGATGCAATGTCTGAAAATGAGGTCTCCAACCTCAGAGCCAGATGATGCCTGATATGGTGCTTGGGAAGGAGCTCTGGTGGCATGCTGCCTAAGGCACTTGACTGCTCACCAGAAGGCTGGCGGTTCAAACCCACCAGCTACTCCTCGAAAGGAAGGTTGGGCAATCCTACTTCCATAGTGATACTGCCTCGGAAACCCAAGGAGGGGTCGCTATGAGTCGGGGCCGACTCAACGGCAAACAACAACAACATGGTGCTTGGGAAGGGGAGTTACAGAGGTAGGGCCTGGAGGAAGGACCACTTGGATGCCTGGTTCCCAGGGTCGGGGTGGGGCATGCACCTCTGCAAGAAACATGACAAGAGGGATGGGGTTTAGAGTATGCAATAGAGGCCTCAGTTTCCTCATGGTGAATTTGAGGAAGACTATGAGGCATCTTCTCCAGCAAGGAGCCAGCCTCTTGAGAGATGCCCTGTACACCTGCCCTTTACAGTTAACAAAGCTTATATACAGCCAACCCTAGGACCCCCAGATGACCTAACCTAAAAAAACTCCCATCTCCCCTCTTCCAGGCAGGCTTCCTGCCTTCCCTGATGTCCAGAATGGGTGAAGGCCCCTCTAGCCTCTGGATTTTTCTGCCACAACTGAGCACTTGATGTCTCTCTCACTACACCTGCTAGAACTCAGGCAAAGCACAGCTGACTCATGTAATGGGTGCAAGAAGTAAGTGTGTGTGGTTATAAGCTACTGAGATACTGGGCTTGTTTTTCTGTGATCGCAGCTGACCAATACAGGTGTCTGTGAAGGCCCATCCCTTGAGGAATGCCAGAAAGCTGAGTGCAGCAGGAGGCCGGGGCTGCTGGTGGGTGGTCCTGTGGGGATGGGGTCTTCTCGTTAGTACTGTGAAGATAGGTCATAGGGCAGAGTTGGGGGCAGGTGGGAAGGAAGAAGCTTGGCAGCCTGGGGATTGGAGGGAAAGGAGACTGCCTGTACTGAGACCTCCCATGGGACTATCACCACCTGGCACAGCAGAGATGCACCATCCGTGTCACTGTGTGTCATCCACCAACCCTATAAGGGGTGTGCTACAGTCCCCACCGCACAGGAGATGAAACTGAGCCTCAGATGAGGGATGGGAAGCTGCTGCTTCAAGATCAGAACTGACAAACACACAGCCCCTCACTGGCTCCTGGAAGACCCTCTGTTTGCGCTAGGGTACGCAGTGTGCTGTCCTCAGCCCCCTTGTTTCCAGAACTCCACCCCACCATGTCCTCATCACACCCACCCCGGCTGCCTTAGCCCAAGCCCTCTGCTCCTTCCTGTCTCATGAGCCTGACCTGGTTCCATCTTCACTCGCATCCGCCCATCCCCTTCAATCTGGCCTCCAGATGGGAGCCTGGGCCTCCTCCCTGGAGGAAGAGTCTGCTGCCCTGGCCTGTGAGGATGCAGCCCCCAAGGTACCCCTCCCTCTCCTGGAGACAGGATTGTGGGCTGCGGAGGAAGCAAATGCTGGCTGGGTACCAACTATGTGCCAGACTCGTTCTCAGACACCCTCACTCTGGTTCAATATTCTTTTTACCCTGCAAAACACTAGTTTTGTGGAATGCTATTAGGGGCTCCTTAATAAAAGAGTTCCACAGGCAAACACCTTCGGGAAACACTGGCTTAGCCAGAGCCTTTGCTGCAGGATTCCTCAGAGCCTTTAATAGGTTATTGGGCCTCCTGAATCACCAAAGAGAATTTCCCAGATGTATTTGATTGCAGAACTCACTCTATTACAGCATCTCAGGACTAGCTTTCTCCGGAACCATCTTTGGGAAATGCTGCCTCCTGAATCCTCCCCAGCCTAACCCAGCACACAATAGGTCCGCAGCCAACACTGGCTCCTTGAGCAGCCGCAATAGCCATGATGGGGCCATCCAGAAGGAGCCCAGCCCCAGCTCTGAAACGGGACCAAGGGGTCTCCAGAAGGAGATAGAAGAGTGCTGGGCCCAGAGGAAGGCACACATGTGTTGGACATGGGGCACCAGCTCTCCACAGAATGCCGGCCTACCTCACTCTAACAAAGGCTGTGCCTCTGAGGAATGGTGTGTGAGTCCCTGGCTCTGCCTGCAGTTCTGTGGGGACTTCCTGGGGAGCCACAGGCTGGCCACTGTCCCCACCTCTCCTTGGGCCTCCGTTCCTCATGTGTCCAATAAAGAAGTTGTATGACATTTATCTTTATTTCATATATTCATTCAACAAACACTTATTGAGGGCCTATTTTCTGTTGAGTCCACCATCAGGCACCCTAAGGGATTCTAGGATGGTGAGACCGGCCCTGCCAAGGAGGTGGAGGTTTTACCAGCCAGGCTCCTAGCCACACTAGGAAGCTGATGGAGCTCTGGGTCCCTCCTTATGCAGTAAATGCATACTCAGGGCTCCTTACATCATCCTATGAGGAAGAAGTTCCCACTCTCCACTGCAGGGGTGAGGAACCTGAGGCTCCCAGAGCGGAGGTGGCTGCCCCGGGCACGGGACAGAGGCATAGGAGAACCCACTGAAATCAGGGTCCCTTCAGGGGAAGCAGCTCTTGAGCTGAGGCTGGGAAGCTTAGCAGATGGGCAGAAGGAAAGGACACTACAACAGGCAGGGGTCTGCGGGTAGGCAGGGGCAGGGCTTGGTGGAGTGGTTGATGGGGCAGCCTCTGCAGAGCCTGGTGCTATTTTAAGGTGCAAACTGGAATCTGCAGGCAGCAGGGAGCCCTGGAGAGCTCTTGAGGAAAGGAAGCAGGAGAGCTAACATTTCAAGAAAATCTTTTAGAAGGCCTCCAAGGCTCTATCCAGCTCCAAAATGCTCTCTAAATCCCATTTGTGATCCTGGTGCGCTGACTGGGCAGCCGGGGCGTAAGTCTGTGGGGCAGCTGGTAAAGATCAGGAGCTGGCTGGGGCAATGCTTGGCCCAGAGACCAGTGAGACCCGGCTTGCCTTCAATGGAAACTACCTCTGCCCTGGAAGGGTTCTAGGGCTTGGGACTTGGGGAGCAGTCTCACTGTGCCCAGCCTTAGGGGGTCACTGTATGCATCACTCCCTTAGTCTGGCATGTCCTCATCTTACATGTGAGCCCAGCAAACTTCTCTTCATCCTCCAGGGCCCTCCTCTATGAAGTCTGCCTTCATTCTCAAGAGGTCAGCATCCTCCTATTGCTTCACATACCTCTCGTGCACACTCAGTGCCATTTTGTAACTTTTCATGACTGGGCAACCTCTTTCCCTGTCTCCTAATTTAGTCATTGTTTCTTCCCATCTCCTTCTCCCAGATTAGGGTAAGTGGAGCAGGGCCTCTTGCAGTCTCTGTTCTCCACAGGCCCCTGCCTGGGCAAGGTGCACAGCAGGCACTCCCAGAAGCTCTGCTGTGGAGAGTGGCATTTCCATTTTGGTATCCTGGGGCCATCTCCCTCAGCTGGTGAGGGACTCTATCCCCCAGATGCCAACTGAGACCCAGCTGTGTGTTCATGGCCTTTCTTGCCAGGCTGGTGTCAAGCCCTTACCTGTCCTGCGTCCCGTGGGAGCCCACTTTCTCATTCTTCATGCAGAAGTCAGGCGAGCTCTGCAGGTAGACAAGCTCTGAGTCCTTCACAGGCCGGATATCCAGATCCTTGGGCACCAGGTGCTTGCGAGTGCCCATGGGTCGGTGAACTACCTTGGTGGCCGACAGGTAGCGGGTCTTGAGGTCAGTGGCCACGTCTCGCAGCTCCTGTAACCCCTTCCAGCAGGTGCGGATGGAGCAGGAGCCAGATACCCCGTGGCACTTACACTTCACTTCCAGAGAGGCACGGAGAGCCTGCAGACAGGGGAGGGCGTTGGGCTGGGTGGCCAGAGCCCTCCCTGGCCTGCCCGGGACCCTGGCCCTCTACAACTCCCACCCATGTGTCTGGGTGCTCTCACGGGTCACTACCCACTCTGGGCCTCAGGTGACGGAGTTTTTGTTCTAAAGCTGGGAAGTGTTGCACTGCAGGTCCGCTGTTCCTCCTTCAACCGGGGGGGCAGCTGAGAGAGGCAGGCAGAGAGAGTGACCTTTGCAGGGATAATGGATACCATTTATTAAGCCCCTACTCTATACCAAGTACTCTAACACTTGATAGCATTTAATGGTTACAATAGCCTTCAAAGGGAGGTATCATTATTTCTTCCCCATTTTGCAAAGAAATTAAAAACAAAAGCCCAGAGAGGCTAAGTTACATGCTCAAGGTTGCACAGCTAGAAAATCTTAGAACTGGGATTTGAACCCAGGTCAGAGGGTGATTACAAAAGCTGCAGCTTTTTATTGTTCTATGCTTTCTCTCACACGAAAGTAGGGATCACTATACGTTTGTTGGGAGAAAAAAAAGAAGGAAGGGGAGAAGGAGGGAAAGAGGAGAAGAAAAGAGGAAGGCAGTGAGGGGGGAAAGAAAGGACGAGAGACGAGAAGTGAGTGCCTGGGGCAAGCCCCCTTGACCTGGCTTGTCTTTTCCCTCTTGCCAGTTCTCTGCCAGGTGACCTGAGCAAGCCACTTAACCACTGAGTACCTCTGTTTTCTTATATGCAAAATAGGCACATAATTCCTACCTTGCAGAGTTCTTGCATGGATTAAATGAGATGGCCTATATGAGAGGCTTTTGTGAACTAAAAAAGTTAAATCGACATTAGTTTTAAAAAATCAGTTTAAGTAATAATTCTAGTGGAAAAAGGGCTCTAGGGCTTGGTGAGATGCTAGCCCTGGCTTTGAAGTGATACCATCCCACCATTTTCCTCAGGCCTCAGTTTCCCTATCTCCATGTGAGGGGCAATGGGTTAGAAGCCTTCAAAGGGCCTTCCAATTTTGCCTTTTAAATCCTTCTATGCACCTGCCCTGTGAAAAGAGCTGCAAAGGTCCCAGGTCACTTGTGCCCATCTTCTACATCAAAGAGATGGGGAAACTGAGCCACAGAGAGAGGGCATGTTCTCAGGGCACCTTTGTCCTCATAGTGCCAGGAAGTGGATACCGAGGGAGCCCACTTGGGTATATAACGTGGAATATGGAGAGCACGGGAATGAGGTAAGCATAGCCGCAGAGGCATGCGTGACTTCCCAGGACATCGAGGGGCTTTTGAGTCAAATGAAAGGTCAACTATGCTTAGTTCCTGAGCATAAGCCAGGGGGAGGTAGGGGGCTGAGGAGGGCCAGGAGCTTCTGAGGGCTACTGTATGACAGGCATTTTGATCGTCTCTTTATTTCATGATCTCATTTAATCCTCACATAGGCCCTTTGCCTTGGGGGAAGGGTACTGTGCCCATTTTGCAGATGGTCCCAGGGAGGCCAGCTCCATAGCATCTGGGCCCAAGGAACAGGCCTCATTTGCACCTGAGGGTGAGGACCCACTTAGGATGCATTGGGAGGCATGAAATGGGGGCTGGCTCTTGGCCCAGCAGCTGGGTGAAGGGCTCCTGCTGAGTCTCCATGGCTCTGGGTGCAGGTCACCACAGCTGAGAGGTGAAGTCCTGCATGCCCAGCTAGGCTCTGCCATAGACCCACGTTGTGACTTGGCTTCAGTTTCTCCAACTGTCAAGGCTGGCCTGGACATCCTAGAATCCTCACACGAGAGAGACCAGTGCAAGGAAAAGGTGAGGGCATGGAGCCCCTGGACTTGGAGTCCCACAAACCTGGGTTCTATCTTCCCTGTGTGACCTTGGCCAAGCACACAAGGTCATTATGACTCACTTGGTGCCTCTGTAAAATGGGGAGAGCAGGGCTGCAGGGGGGAGTGACTGAGATGACAAGGACATCTGGACACGATGCTTGCTCAGAAGCCAGGCTGCCCCTTGCTAGGCCCATTTCCCCATCTAACAGGGGCTAATAGTACCTCCCCACAGGGCTGTTTTGTGGATCACAGGAGACAGAAATAATAATGCACATGGCATGGTGCCTGGCACCCAGATCGATATATGGTTGTTCTGTATATATTTTTAAATTTTCAAAAACTAAAAACCTCCATCTATTCATTTATGTATCCACTTACCCAACCTTTTGTGGAATGAGGTGAGGAATTACTGAAAAACTGATCATAATAAGTGTTGGGGAAATGCTGTGTTTTCAAGGTTGAGGTGGGCTGGAAGCTGGGGAGGGAGTTCTCATTAAATACAAGGAGATGACTCCTTAGTATAAGATTCTATTGCCCCACAGCCCTCTCCATGCCTCCTCTCAAACCAACAATCCTCTGAGCAGAGCTCCAGACAAAGAACCCAAGGGCCCCAGCAAGTGGCGATAGAGAGCATCAAATCACCCCACCGTTTACAGACTGAGGCCATTTTACAGATGGCAACAACTGAGGCCAGTGCAGAAGTGACTTGCCCAACACAGCAAATTCATGCCAGAGCTAAAGCCAGAACTCAGAGCTCCTGGCTCCTTGCTCAGGGCTTATTCTGCCCTTTCAACAGTCTCTAATCCAAATCCTGGTGGGCCCCCTGAAGGAGGAGCCCCACAAGCCCCCACTGGCTGGACTGGACAGAGCAGGAGGTGGGTAGCAGTGAGGTGTGGGTCAGTTAGGGCCCGTCCTCCCGTCCCCCTCCATTGGTGCACACCGGGTGGCCCTCTTCTGGCCAATGGCACAAGCACAACCATCTGGGGGCGGGTGGGGTGGGTGGTTACCTGTCTCCCCACTTCACTGTTGTGTAGCCGCATCAGTTTATTGGCTTGGGATCCTGTTTTTTTCACCTTCATAGGAGCATCGGAAAACTTGGCCCCCATGAGGAGCCCGTAGCTGAGGTTGTCCGCACATCCTCCCCAGCGGTTCCCGGGCCCGGGTGGCTCACCTGGGACAGGGCCGCAGGAGCAGCCGGGCAGGTCGCCGGAGGTGCAGGCCCGGGCGATGGCGTGGCTGATGGCGGCCGCCGACAGGGCATACACGAAGGCCGACTCCCGGGTCCCTGAGGAGCAGGGGGCAGGCCGTTAGCTGGGGCTTCCACCCTCCTCCTCAGCTCCCCATTTTCCCCCCTTGTTCCTTGCCTAGCTGGGTGGGGCAGAGTGTGGGAGCAGGGTGGGGAAGGTGGAGGACAGCACCAGGGCCCTCAAGCTGTCATCCTACCTGTTCACATTCTCCCACAAACACACTCACCCACTTGCACACTCACATGAGCCAGCAGACACCCCCCCTTACATCGTCACAGGCACCCTCCGATTCACATCCTTCTACTCCGACACACTCAGTGCAGTGCTCTTGCCCCCGCCGGCTCCTGCACTATGTTAGGGCTGCTTTACAGAAATGAGGGCACAGTCCTGAGCTCTTCCAAGAACTCACGACCTGATGAGTGAGACGTGCATGTAAAGACGTGCATGCCTCAGCTATGGGCTGCTGTGGAAAGGTCTCAGCTCTGAGCCCTGACTCCACCCTCTCCCTGAGCCTTCGTTTCCTAAACTGTAAAACAGGGGTGATAATACCTACCTCACAGGGTTGTTTAAATAATTTGGGAAGGAAGGAAGGAAGTTGTGTCCATGAGAGACATTGTTGCCATGAAAGGGAGAGTTTAAATCCACTACAGTGTTTCTGTCTATCAGAAGCTCTCTACTGCACATGGGTCTCACAGAAATTTCAGTCTGAATGGTCCAGAATTACTTATGGGTCCTCTGTTTCTTTCCTGAGGGTGAGCTCAGATAACATTCTCTCTCTTTTTTTCATTTCATGAAACGTTTATTTCATCTGCCAATAGAGGTAATTTTATTTCTTCTTTTCCAATCTGGGTATCTTTTACTCTTTCTCTTGTCTTATTGCTCTGGCTAGGACTTCTAATACAATACTGAATAGAAATGATGTCTTTTTCCTGACTTCAAGGGGAAAGCTCTCAGTCATTCTCCATTAAGTAAAATATTGGCAGATGGCTTTTCATATATGCCCTGAATCATATTGAGGAATTTCCCTTCTATTCCTGTCTTCTTTAGGGTTTTCATCAAGAAAGGCTGTTGGATTTTAGCAAATGTATAGCATTCTCTTTTAAATACCAAGAGCCTCTCTGCCATGTGGCCTTTAATATAGCAGATAATGACCTTGGGTCACGATGCAGGCATCATTCAGCCCTTCGTCTATGCATTAGGGTACACATGCATTTGTACTGTATCCTGCACAGGAACATTCATTCATTCCAGATGTTTATCCACTCATTAATTCACACCTGAATACCTGTGTCTGTGAATTAATTCATCATTAATTCATCCATCCATATGTCCATCTATGCCTTTATCCATCTCTTCACCCATTTGTCTATTCACAGATTCATCTATCCATCCATGCATGAACTCATCCACCTATCTAAACATGTATATTTATGCCTGTATTCATTCATCCCCACTTGCATGCATTCAGCAAGCCTTAGCAGCCTCCATAAGCTCCCTACCTCTCTCCAGGTCAAGCAGGTAGTTAGGGGCGAGCTCAATAGAGGAGCAATTCCAGCGCATGTCTGCAAAGGCCCTGCGGCAGGCCTTCATGACCTCACGGGCAGCGTGTACGATGGTGTGCATGAGCTCCAGGTTGCTGCGGCACAGCTGCACCTGTGCAGACACCAGGCCCTCTAGCTGCTTGCAGTGCTGCGTCTGGTTCAGTGCCAGGGCTGCCGGCGTCTTGGACAGCGCCCTATACAGCCAAAGGGCAGCAACCAGTGGAAAGAAAAAAAAGGGCTATGAGAGATGGCAATGCCTTCACCTGCCCTGCTGGTCCCAGCCTTCTCCTCAGTGGTTTCTGGGGCCCTTTGTTGAAAGATAGCCAGGAACTCAGAAGGCAAAACGCCATCATGGGCAGTGTCATGGCTTCCCCTCTGACTTGTGTGACCTTGGGCACATCACTGACCCTCTCTGGGCCATAGGCCATAATTCATAACAGGATTGTGCCCCCTCTCCTAACTAAGTGCTATGATCGCTATAGTAACAATAAACAGTTTTACGGTTCACTGATAGCTCACACCCACTAACTTACTTATTCCGTTCTCACGCAGCTTTGTGAGTTGGGATGCTTATACTTTATTCATTTATTGGACTTTGAACACATACTATGTGCCAGATACTGTATGGAGTGCTGGATTTATAATCATCATAACAGTGCATACCCTTTACTGAGCACTTACTATGTGCAGCTTGAGTTAAGAGCTAGCTGCCCATTGCTGTTTCATTAATTATTCAAACCATTTATTAGGACATAAATTCCTATATGGGAGCTCTGGTAGCATAATGGCTAAGGCACTTGACTGCTAACCAGAAGGCTGGCGGTTCAAACCCACCAGCCACTCCTCGGAAGGAAGATGGGGCAATCTACTTCCTTAGTGATGTTGTTTGTTGTTGTTGTTTGCCGTCGAGTCGGCCCCGACTCATAGCGACCCCTCCTTGGGTTTCCGAGGCAGTATCACTATGGAAGTAGGATTGCCCAACCTTCCTTCCGTAGGAGTGGCTGGGGGGTTTGAACCGCCAGCCTTCTGGTTAGCAGTCAAGTGCCTTAGCCACTATGCTACTGCCTCGGAAACCCAAGGAGGGGTCGCTATGAGTCGGGTCCGACTCGACGGCATATAACAACAACAACAACAACAAATTCCTATATACGTGCTGGAGATTGTTCTCTATTTTGTGATTGATTGGAACTCAGAAAATTTAGTTTGCACTGTAGACTCTGCCACACATTTGCTGTGTGACCTTAGAGAAATCATTGCCCGTCTCTGGGCCTCACTGTCTGTACCTATAAACTGCATTTCTCAGAATGGGTTCCCATGAAACTTTGGAAAAAAGGTTCTTTGGTCAAGTACATTTGGGGAACATGGTGTACAAGTCCCCTCTTGGAAAGTCATGATGAAAACTTATATTTTAAAAGCTCTGAGATGTCTTGCAGCAAAGCAAAAGGCTTGGTTTTATTTCAGAGTCTGCTGAGCACATTGAGCAAAAAGTTCAATGTTTGAGAAGTGCAGACCCCATTCATGCTTTGGGAAATGCCAGCCTAGAGGAGCTCTGTGATCCCTGGTGATATTGTAGGACCTACGGGCTTTCCAGGTCCAGGCTCTGGGCACTGGGATCCAAGACTCTAGGACCATCCCAGATCAGCCTCCCTCTCCTGGGCCTTCTCTGAGGAGCAGACTGCTTCAGGCAGCATTCCCTCTAAGTGCTGGCTAGAGGGGCTCCCCTAAAGGGCTCCACATATACTCCCCTTCAGCATCCCCACCCATGGCAACAGGGACTCCGGCCCTCGGCAACCCAGCGAAGACCCTGAAGGGACAGAAGAGCCAAGAGGAGGCTAATCTGCAGCCACAAGGGCTGAGTGACTCTCCTGCTGCTGTCATAGCTGTCCTCACCCAGGACCAGGGCTGAGACCCAGACAGGCTGAGATTCTGGAATCCCCGCCCAGAAGACTGGGGTTCTAGCTCAAGCTTTGACCTTTATGTACTGTGTAATCTTGGGTAAACTGCTATCTCTGTTTGAGCATCAGTTACAAAATGGGACCCTCAACATTGTAGGAGTCTTACAAGGGCCGAATGAGATGCTACGTGTTACATTACACACTCAACAGGTTAATTTACTTCCTCCGGCCTCTCACTCTCTGCCCTGCCCCACCCATCCTAAAACCCCAACTATATGAACCTTCCCAGAAGTCCAGGAAGCAGGCTGGGCCTAGTGTCTGAAGTCAGAATGGCACCGCCCAGCTTATCTGAGATTGTTGTGGGTGTGCTGAGGGTCTCCCTTCATTGTGACTCTTGGCCCAGCCTCCACACCCCAAACTATGAGAATATAAATGTCTGGTGTATCTGGACTCCAGAGCCCAGCACAGGGCAAACCCTTGTCATGGTGTCTTGACCCAAATCCAACTGCACTGGTCCTTCTTAGCCTTTGGAGCCACTCGTTTCCCGAAACACTGGGAACCTGTTGCCTGAATTCCTGCAGCCCTTGCTGGGTGGCGTTTGACCACACAAAGACATATGTTATCACCTCGGCCTCCACTCAGCAGCACCAGGGGGTTCACACTGGTGACACACATGTGCTGCTCTGAAGTAACTACCCAACACAGGAACCGTACTTCAGTTTACAGAGCCTCTAGAGTTTCACGTCTCATCCCATTCATAGAAGGCCCAGAGGAGTGGGCTTGGATAGGACTATTACCTGCCTTTGTACAAAGACACTGAGGCTGGGCCAGGGGCTGGGCTGGCCTGGTCTCCCCCAGGGAGTCTATGCCAGAGGCTCCAGGGCACAGCTGTGCCACCTCCCCCTGAGGTCTCCCCTCCCCATCAGGCCCCTCATTCAGCTCTCTCTCTGCTGAGCACTGAGCTGGGGGTGTCAATGCTGTCTGTCTCCAGCCCACTCTGCCCACCATCTTTGCCGAGCTTCCCTCCCTTTCCCTCTGAGCCTATTTTCTCAGCTGTAAAATGGGAAGGACTAAATGAGATTCAGCAAGTGAAACACCCAGGACCAGGCACCCAGCGAGCACTCAAACAGGGGCTCAAAAAGGGGCTGCCTTCCATTGCTTCCCCTCAGCATCCGCTCATGCCAAGAAGACAGATGACATGGGCTGAGCCTTTTCCTGGGGCGCTCAGCTCTGGCCAAGGGACAATTCCCGGGTGCTGCTGGGTGGGTGCTGGAATTTTAGGGGAATGCTCTGTGCTCTCATTGGCTGGGGGACCCACTCCGGGTCTCAGTTTCTTCATCTCTGAAGTTGCAAGCCTCCGCAACTGGCTGGGAAAAGAGATGTTTTAATGGAAATCTTCCTGTGACACTCCAGGTGGGGGCTCAGACTGCCCAGGAGTGCAGAGGACAAATGGGAAGCTGTATGGAGGCACCTGGGGGACTGAGGGTAGAGGCAGTACAGAAGACCAGGGACCTGCCGCAGAGGCAGAAGGAGCTGGTGAGCGAGTGGCTGGGGCAGGGAGCAGCCAGCGCTGCCCCGTGGGAGTGCCCCACCATGAACTGAGTCACCAGCCACCACGCTTCGTGCAGGGGGAGAAAGAAGGCCGCCTCGGAGCGGAGCGTGCAGGCTGGGAGATCAGGAGGCGGAGGGGGAGGCTGCAGCATTCCACTTTGCGGAGGGCGATTCGGTCATCTGGTAATTAGTGGTAATGACCGTCTCTAACTAAGTCCCCCCTCAGGGAGGTAATCAAGCATTAGAGCAGGAGGTGGGGGAGTTACCCGTCTGGACATCTTGCCGGGCTTGCCTCACTTCAGCCGATCCCTAATTGAAATCATTTTGGTTTATCTAGGGGTGGGGGCAAAGGGGGACAGTGTGGAAGAGAGGACAGAATAGGAACAGAGGGGAAAGAGGGTTCACAGGCAAGGTCCTTGCAGAAGGGTCTGTGGGGGGAGGCCGGGGAACCGAGGGCGTCTCTCATGGGATCAGGGGTCTTCTGGGATTGGCTGGGGAGCATCAGACCTAAGCTCAAGCTCTGGCAGGGCTGCTCACTCACCAAGTGACCTTGAACAAGTCACCATCTTTCCCCAGGCCTTGGTTTCCCCACCCATGGTGGTTTTATATGCCTACCACCAACACAGTCCCGCATTAGCAAGGATATTTCAGGGTAACACAAACTTGGTGATTGATTTCACCTGCCACCCCGTCACAGGAACCACATCCTCTCTCTCCCTTTCCACTACACCCAGCCCATCTCCACACTTGGGTGGTCCTCCTCCATAAAGCTTCTCAAATCCAGCCACTCCCTTTAGGGTGGAGCACCATCATCTCCTGCGTGGCTTTCTACAGTCTCCTCACTGTCCTCCCTGGTTTGAGTCAGTTTCCTGGGGGCATCTGTAGTTCTACCCTCAGGCAGCTCTAGGGTACCTGGCCCAGATTAGGTCACCTTCCCTTGGCCACCTTCCCACACATGCCCTCCATAGCATTCTTCTCAGGCACAGAAGTCAGGTCATATAATGAATTCCAAACCAAAGACCCAGCAGTCAGCCTTGGGGTGTGAGGGAGAGCACCCCTTGAAGTAATGTGGGTTCCAGGGTCTCTCTGTAACCCCAGTCAGGGCGCTTACAGTGCTACATGCTACCACCAACCACTCATTAACTGGGTGAATCAGCAGCAGAGTTGGGCTCAGAGGTCTCAGGAGGTTCCTCCATATCCCACCCCCCAATTCAGAATGTAGCCTTCAGCCCACGTTACTGCCCAGGGAGAGACACAATATCGATCCCTGGGGAAGGGGCATTCTAGATGAGGACACTGGTCAGGGAGGGGCTTCCAAAAAACCAACCAACCCCACTGCCATTGAGTCGATTCCAACTCATAGTGACTTGACCCCTGTTGGGTTTCCGAGGCAATAAATCTTTGTGGAAGTAGATTGCCCTGTCTCCCTTCCATGGAGTGGCTGGTGGGTTTGAACCACTAACCTTCTGGTTAGCAGTCAAATGCCTTAGGCACTACACCACCAGAGCTCCTTAGTAAATCTTGCTCTGGGAAACCTTGTAGTTCTGCCTCTGTGGACCTGGCTGATCCCAGGGTGGGAGAAGAGTGAAGCTAGAGGAGACCCTGTTCCCCAAGCCCAGGCTCCAAGCCAGACCTTTGCCCAGCCCCTGCCAACCTCCTTTTGGGCTCTCCATACCCCAGCCTACTGGCCACATGGCAGGAAAGAAGGAGCAGGAACCTAGGATCCAGGAGGCCCGAGTAGACTCAGCCTCTCTCGGCCTCCACCCTCTGACCCATCCCTCTGGGGTGACCATGGAGGACCTCTACTTCTCTTACAAATCACAACTCCACATTTAGGTCCCAGGTCTAGGCACCAGAGCTGCCCGGAACCGCCCTTCCCTCACTCAGCCACCCTAGGCTTAGTGCTGTGGCTCTTGGCCTAGGTAGAAGCCCCCAGGCCCTACTGCCTGGGAGTGCTCCTGTCCCCTCCCAGGCTTTCTCTCAGGATTTCAGAGCCCAGAGGGATCAGTCTACCTCTTTCCCCAAAAATGGATAGAAGGGGAAAGTGAGGCAGATGAAGGAGCCTGCAGCTGCCTATCCAGTCCTGCCTAGAGATGATATGAGTTCCGTTTCACACCTATGACTACACAGACCTCACCTGGGACTGACACTAACCCACCTTGCCACACACATGCTGATCCACCTGAGGAACCCTACATCGGCAAGACAGAGCCTTAACTGACCTCAGTCTGAGACCTGTCAGCCAAAGCTGAAGGGCAGCATCCACATCATCACCAACTTCCAACGTGCAAATGGGGAAACTGAGGCCCAGAGGGGATCAGGACTTTCCCAGACCTGTACACAGCCAGTCAGAGGCAGAGCTGAGCTAGAACCTAGCCTCCCAGATCCCAGGCTAGGGCTCCTTCCACCCCCACTTTGGAGATGAGGCAACTAAAGCTCAGAGAGGCTAAAGTGAATGACTAGCTTGAGGCCTTGTGGCCAATGAGCTGGCAGAGCTCAGTCTAGGTCCCAGCTCCCAGTCTGGTGCTCCTTCCACTTCACTTTGCTGAAGGTATGTTGCTTCTGGGTCTCCTGGGAGTCTCTTCCTCAAGAGGCCCCACCCTCAAGTGAGCAGCGAACTCGGGCTGCCCCTTTCCCCTCACTGGACAACCCCAGTGGTTCATAAGAGACTGGAACCACCTTAATCCCCTTCCCCCACCCAGGGTAGCCCGAGCGGAAGGCAGGCAGCCCAGACCTGGGTCCTCCACACATACTTGGTGGCCTGAGAGTCTCCCAGCACCCAGCTTAGATGTGAGGCCTACTGTCTGTGGGCAGTGGGGCGGAGGAAGGGTCCCCCAGGTTATTTCTGGTCAGGTGCCTCCATGGGCTTTAACCTCTTCCCCCCAGCCCCCCAGCCCCCCAAGGAGCTCAGGCTGAGTCCCAGGCCCCCAACAGGTAGCCACCATTCCAGGTCACTCAGCCACATCTGGTTTCACTTCCCGTGTCAAATGCCCCTTTCATCTCCAGCTCACTTTCCAAAGTCCAGGGTAGCAGGCCCCTTGACCCTTGACAACCCCAGGACAGCTGAGCACCCTGGATGAGTCCCCAGTCTCCCACCCCCATTGGGCACTTCCCTGTTCCCAACTGTTCTGTGGCTTCCTGCAACCAGCAGCAGGCTATGAAACACACAGCTCCCAGAGCCAGACAGCCTAACTCCAAAGCCTGCCTCTACCACCTACTAGCTTGACACCCCTGAGTGAAAGAAGCCCCTGTGCCTCCATTTCCTCTTCTGTTTAAGGTAGGTAATAACAGAACCCACTATACTGGGTAGTTGGAAGATTTAAATGAAACAATCTCCATATAGCACTCAAAACATGCCTGACACGTTATTCTCAAACTCTACTTCTTCTCCTGCTTCCCTCACTATCTTAAGCTCCAAAAAAAATCCAAATTCACTGCCATGGAGTCGATTCATACTCATAGGGACCCCTCCTTGGGTTTCCAAGGTGACATCCCTACGGAAGTAGATTGCCCAGTCTTCCTTCAAGGAGTGGCTGAAACCCACCAGCCTTCTGGTTAGCAGTCAAATGTCTTAGGCACTACACCACCAGAGCTCCCAGCAAGAGTATAATCACTGTGAGGAGATATGGCCTAATGGAAACAGCATACCTGGGTTCCAATCCCACAGCCACCATTAACTAGCTATGAGACCCTGGGCAAGTTACTTAACCTCTCTATACCTTAGTTTCCTCATTTGCAAAATGACAGTAATAAGAATGTCACCTGCCTCACAGGAGTATCGGGAGCTCTGGTAGCATAGTGCCTAAGGCATGTAACTGCTAACCAGAAGGCTGAGCGGTTCAAAAGATGGGGCAATCGACTTCCGTAGTGATACTGCCTCGGAAGCCCAACTCAATGGCAGTGAGTTTGGTTTTTTTGATAGGAGTGTTATCAAGATGAGTGGCTAAAGCTCTTGAAACAATGTCTGGGGCATTTACTGTTAGACTCCTGTCATGCCTGGTTTCTCCAAGTTTCCTCATATGTACTGTCCGGCCTCTATAACTTTTCCTTATGTTGTTCCTCCATGTAGGATGCCTGCTTTGCGGTCCATCTCTGCCTATCAAGCTCCTAACAATCCTTCAAAGCCCAGCCCAAAAGTCACCTCCCCATGGAGTCTTTGCCAATGTCTTTAGGTGGAATGAACCACTTCTCCTCTGGCTCCTGTGGGTCATCACCTAGGACCCAGACCAGTACACTTTGTAGTTTTTGCATGTCTGTCTGCCCCAAGAGGCTGTGAGTTCTTTAGGGCAAGTACTGAGTTGTTCCCATTTCTGTGAGAGCCGGAGGTATACGGTATGGATAGCTTGGGTTCTGGGCTCAGCCAGCCATCTATTCCAGCACATAGTCCACTACATGCCAATTTGGGGACCTCAGAGTCATGTACTTCTCAGAGCTTTGGCATTCCCACTGTGGGGCAGGGATAACAGTATCCCCCACAACACTTTTATGAGCATCAAACATCACCCAAGAGGTCTCTGCCTCTGACAGTCCTTGTGCTTTTCTGCAAAACCTTTACCACTCTGAGTTTCAGTTTCCTTATCTGCAAAATGGTGGAGGGGAGGGGAGGACTTGGGCTCACTGGGCAGAGGTTCCCACCTGCTCCCATGGTGTAGGGTACCTACAATACTTGTCAGAGACAGCTGGGAAAAGGTAGTGTCCCAGGGCTGGGAGAACACTGAGCCCAGGATTCTCCTTGCAAACAAGAAACATCAAGATGATGGTGTTTCCCTCTTGAATCACTAATTAATCGATAACTCAGCCCCAGCAGGGCTGATGACCTCCAGACTGTTTGCTGGCGGCCCAGCCACTATCGCCCTTGTCTTCCAGTTAATCCCAGTTCATAACCCTCCTCAAGGCCCCTCTCCAGCCCCCATAACCTGTTCCCTCCTGTTTTATCTGCACGGCTCCCTATCCCCACCCCACACACCAGACCCATGTCCTGTCCTGGACTTTCCCACCACTAGCCTTTGCTCAAGGAGCCCCCCCATCAAAGTGCCCTCCTCCTGACACTGCCCCCACCTTCAAGCAACTCCTCAGACCCAGCCTAGGGGCACCTCCCCACTGAAAGTCTCTCCAGCCCCAAGTCTATGCCCCTCCACTGTGTAGTCTCTCCCTCCTCTGCCTCCTCTGAGCCCCCCCCCCCAACGCACACAGGGCTCTGGTCTCTTCCAGGGCACTTGGACAGCTTCTGCCTTGCTCAGAGTTATTTACGGCCTGAGCTTATCTCTCCGACCCTTCCTCCAGGAAGGGCTGGGTTTACTCCTCTCTTTCCCAGCACTGTCCGCAGCCCCCAATAGAGCAGGCACTCCCTTCTTCAGGACTGAAGTGAGCTCTCTCCCACCTATCCCACCATTCATAATTTATATCTAAGGGACTACCTGTCACATGTGCACAGCACATGCTGGTTTACGAGATTCTTTCATAGCCTCTTCTCATCTGATCTGAGGGGTGACTCTTACCCTCCTTTGAGGGAGGGCACTGAGGCTCTCAGAGGTTGAGTGACTTCCCCAAGGTCACCCAAGTGAAGGGGTCAGGCCTGTGTTTGAGGACCTACAGCTGCGGTCAGAGAATGACAAGGAAACAGAGCATTGAGCTGGCCCCTGTGTGCCTGAGGCAAACCCTCTTGATTTCGTCCCTAGATGAGAAAAGAAAAGTCTTTTTCCGTCTCCCAGCTCCTCAGTGGCCTGTCTCACTCTAGCTTCACTACCCTAGCCTCCACCGCCAGGGAGGTAAGGACGACCGTTAGTTCCATTTTACAGAAGAGGAAACGGAGGCAGAAGAAGAATATCTTGTCCACGACCCCCATGCCAAGGGCGGTTCCAGGGTCTCACGCGCTCTCGCCGGATCCAGGGAGGGGGGCCCTTTAACGGTCTCCGCAGCCCCAGCCGCCCGTCCCAGGGCCCGTCTGTGTGGACGCGGGGGTTCCTACTTACAGCCACTTGATGCCACAGCACACGCCGGTCTGGAGGGCCAGGGCGAGGAGCAGCGCCTCGCAGACCTGCGGCCGCGCCCTCATCGTTGCGCGCCCGGCGCGCCGGGAGGCCGGACCCTCGAGGAGCCGCGCCGAAGTCCAGTCGCCCCCACGGCGACGCCGCTTCTCCTGCGCACACGCCGCCTGCAGTAGGGGAGAGCGGAGGCGGCGGGTTAAGGCGGCTGGCTGGGCGGGGGACACGAAGGGGGGCATTTTATTCAAATTACAAAGGAGGGGTCGGGGCCTAGGAAGGCTGAGCATGCGGCGGCCGTCCCCTCCCGCGCGGACAGCCGGGGGACACGGCCGGCGTCTGGCTCGAATTACCTAGGTGCGGCCCGGAGCCGGTCGAGGGCGTGTCCATTCCCGCACGCAGCGCCCGCGGGCCCCCGGCCGCAGCCGCGCCTTTGCGCAGCTCCGGCTGGGACCCAGGCTGCCAGTGGGAAGGGCTGGGGGCGAGAGGACCAGAGGCACCGGGAGAGACGGGAGAAATGGAGGCTCCCGACAGCGAGAGGGAGAGAGACTCAGAGAACGATGCTGTAAGAGACGGCGGCAGAGGCCGAAACCCAGGTAGACCCAGACGCAGAGAGAGCACAGGACAAAGGGACAGGAGGTCGAGGGCGAGAGGAGGAGAAGCAAATTCGGAGCCCGAGAGCTGGGTTCTCATCCCTGCAATACCTATAGAATTCGTTATTATGGGTCTGGCAATTCTCCTCCACCTCTGGACCTCAATTTCCCACCTCTAAATGGCGGGTGATTCAAGAACAATTCTCCTTTGGCGAAGACGATTCATGCACTTAACACTCTCACATTTGCTCCTTCCAGCAACCCTGTGAGATGGGTGCTATCACTGCCCCCATCTTACGGATGAGGAAACTGACCTGCCTCCTTGGGGCTCAGTTTTCTCATCCATGAGATAGAACAAGGGTAGTGTTCGACTCAAATGCCCACCTGGGAGTCCAGTGAGATCATGGACCATGTAAGAAAAGACTCTAGGCATTAGTTTTCCAGTCTGTGACAGGAGACTGAGACAGGAGATAGCATAATTCTCTGTATAGTAAGAGCCTTCTGGGCCTGGGCCTCCGAATCCCTCTCCAGACTCTTCCCTTTGGACAGTCGGAACCAGGGCGGGACCGCCAGTCTGGGTGAAGCAGGGAAGCTCTCCGGGCCAGCACGATGCCATCTCCAGCCGCCAGGCGGCGCGCTCGGGCCGCGGAGGAGCCTCTGCTCAGCCTCCGGCAGCCGCAGAGCCACTTTCTCTGCGTTTTTCTTTTTCTTTTTCCCCCTCTTCATTCTCACCTCATTAACTCCCTTCCCAGCTTCTCCCAAATTTACCAACACCTGGCTCGCCTGGAGTCACACACAGCCTCAGCTCTTCTCCCCTGAGGAGCAGCAGAGACAAAGAGATTCCTTTCTAAAAGGTTTGGGGGCGTTGGAAGAAGGAGGCGCCGGCCCTAGTTGGGGGACGCTGGACCGGGAGGTGGAATTCTCATCTGGCTGTGTGAGCTCGGGCAAGCCCTTGACCACCGCTTCACCCTCACTTTACCTTTCCGTGAAAACAAGGGGACTGCACTTCACCGCGCATCTCCTGAGACCTTTCCAGGCACCCAAAAGTCTGCGGTTCCTTGAGCTCCCTCCCTGGCTTAAGTTTTTCCACTATTACGTATACCTGTGTAATGTGTGCATGTACGTGTATGCCTTGAACACACATATATGAAATCCCACTATTTTCTGGAATCTTCCAGAATATCTCAGGGGAAGGCAAAAAGAAAACCCTAAATTACATTTCCCCCCTTCCTCGGAACCCCCAGCAAGGCGCCCAGTACAGAGGCGTTGGTCAAGGATCCCTCCGCGGGTTCTCGCTGTTAACAGCCTCCTCCTTCCACTCAGCCTGTAACTGAAGGCTTTGTCTTCCTGGCTCTGAAAGTTCACCACGATCCTCAGAACGAGAAAATAGTATCAGCTGGATGGGGGGGAGGGAGGAGGTGGCGCAGAAGATCAAAACTTCAGTCACTGTCTCTCCTGCCAATCTCCCAAAAGGTGCTCCCCAAAGGCGTCCAGCATTCCTGGACAGGGAGAAGGTAGGTGCTGCACGTCGAGGGAGGAGAGAGGGACTCAAAGCAGGGGATCCTCGTCCAGCCCAACTCGCCCAGAGAGAGAAGGGGCCTCCTGGGTCACGCCGCGGACGGGAACCCAGGCCTTCAACTTTTCCCGGCTTTGTCCTTGCGGCCCGGGCGGTCCCGGACTGCTCCTTCCACCATCCCAGCTCGTCGCTGGGGGAGGCAAACGTCTGCCCCAGCCTCTGGGTCCTAACTAAGAGAGTCCAGGAGAGCTGTGCGGACTGCTGGGTCACCCTCAGGAAGGGTCAGGGCGCACCCGGCTCCCCGAGCCCCCGGCCCGCTAGGGGGCGCTAAGCCCGGGTTCGAGGTCGGAATCGCTGTTACCTCCCGAGCGCTGAGACTTGGGAAAATCCCGTCCTCTTCCTGGGCCCCAGTGTCCGGGTCTACGGGTGGGATGGGGTGCAGAGTGTAGTTCTAGTCGTTCTATAAGACATCTGATTGCTGTGCTGAGCTCTGAACTGTCCGACCTCTTGCTTCAGGCCGGGCACATAGTCTCCCTGGCGGCTGAGGCGCGTAGTCCGCCCGCGTCAAAGCGCAGTATCTTTGGAGAGCCAAGCTGTCCCTTCCTACCCCCTCTGAGAAAAAAGCCCAGACTGTTCCGCCTGAAGCCAGCGGGGAACTGAGCCGCCTCGGGCTGTGCGCACGCTGAGCACCGCGAGCTCGGCAGCCGCAGCCCTGCTCCGCCAACAGGTGGTTATAAGGCTTAAGCTCTGGAAATTCCTGCAGAACCCTCCCCTCCCCGGCGCCAAGCCGCCAGGGACCTGCAAAGCCTCCCCTACCCCGACACACCTAGCTCGGGGGCAGTTCACGAGGTGCGGAAAGTCTGCACCCTCCAGGCCTGAAGCCTCGGGCTGCACAGCTTATAGAACGGAGCCCGCGAGCCGGCGACACCGAGAGACCAATTCAAGGTTACCTGCTAGGCGGAGGGAGGCCCACCCCTAACCCGGCTTTGACCCCGGGCCCGAGTCTTGCAAGATCTGTCTGCTCTGTGGAGGACAGTGTGCGCCGAGTCACCTGGGAGACTGGCTATTTTGGAAGCCGGAAGCGTAGGGTAGGGGAACATGGGGGTTTACCACTCCGCTGGAGCAGAACCCTACGCGCTCAAGGACCACAAGGGACCGGGAGGCATCCCAGCGTCGGGGAATGGTGATGTGGGGCCAGATGTTACGGGCGGGTCCAGATGTGCCGCAGGGGCAGAGGACAGGACTCTCCTACTCCCCACTTCCTAGCCTAGAGCTCAGGACCGTAAACAAACTCCGGATTCTCCCTCCGCCGCCGCCTATCCTGGCTGTTCCCAAAGCGAGGCATGCACCTAGCTCCCTAATTGAAAGCTTAAGCAGCGGTAAGAGCCGCCGAATTTCTCTGTCCTCTGCCACCTTCTCCCGCTCCGCCACACACATCCTTTGCCATAGGATCCAAATCCCCCACCCCCGGAATGGCTCGGGTATGACCTCATCTGCGGGCCGACACGGAAGGAGGGGGTCAAGTCCGGGGAAGCAGAGCCGAGAAAGTTGGGGGCGCCGGCAGGAACTACACAGCCCCCCCGTTCCATCATGCACCCTCCTAACCCTCGCGCTCCCAGACTCCACAGGCTGTATTCCGAGGTAGGGGATTTCCTCAAAGAGCTGTGGAGACGCGTGGAGGAGTCTTGTCAGCTTCCTGGGGAGTAGGTGCCCACGGGCGTCGCGGTGGATTCGAGAAGCGCTGTCCCCGTTCAGACTCGGGCGACCCCAGTCCCAGCAGGTTCCCACTGAGCGCCCGCCCCGCTGTCTTGGCCCCTGCTCACCTCCTAGGACGCTCGTCGGGCGCGACCTGTGTCCCCTCTACACGGGCCGGGCCGGGGAGTGGCGAGCGCGACCCCCAGCGGGCCGGAGCGCACTCGGGGTTGCGCAGAAGACAAGGGCGCCCTTCTTTGCGAAGCGGCCGGAGAAGGACACCCGAGATCTGGGCAAGCGGCGGCCGGCTCCCGGCGGGCGCGGACTTTGCGGCGGACTCGGGCTCCTCGCGGTTGCGCTCCACTATCCCGGCCTGCGCTCGCCAGCTCGCAGGAGCTCTCCCCCTAGCCGGGCTCAATCTCCGCGAGTTGCCCAAACTGCTTTATAAGGCGCGGGCGGCCGCTTTGATCCGCCCACGTCAGCGCGCCGAAACCCCACCGGGTGGCTCCAGCCGCGCGCGGGGGGCGGGGTCTCGGTGGACCCCCTGAACTCCAGGCGCCCCGGGACGCGGTACCAGACGAATTACACCCTGGTGAATTACAAAGAGGGGCTTGCTAACTATGGCTGGTGTTTACTAAATGTGCCTAGTGTGTGCCTGTGGCGCACAGGCCCCAGATAGGGCCCATCTCTAATCTCAGCAACTGGCAAGGAGCGTCAACTCCTCCCATTTTACAGAGGTGGAAGCTAAGGCTCGGTAGAAGTTGAGGCTCAGAGGAAGTCCGAACCAGGTCTCAGTCTGGAGCCCGGACTTTCTGAGATGTTCGCCTCTCATCGTGAATGCTGCAGACGTCGGTCTCCCCGTTTGCCCAAAGGCAACTGGGGACGCTGAGAGCCGCGTTCGTGTCCTGGCCCCGACCCTTAGCCCGGCCATGTCCCTAGGCCTCCAGTTCCAGTTCTGTGAAAGTGAAGGACAATCCAGCTCTCTCAGCGGAGAAAGGAGGCAGAGGGCTCTTCTCCAAGAGCATAGTAAAACGCTAGGCGTCAGGCGCCGGGAGTCGGGGGATGACTCAGGAGGTTAGGGAGTCTTCTGGGCCCCTTGGCTCCCCTACGCCAGCCCAGCCGAGAACTGGGTTTCGGGAAAGCTCAAGGGAAAAGGGAGAAGCCTTTCTTCGCGGTTAAGACCTGGTGGCGTGGGCCTGGGGCTGTGCCTCTGGGAACGCTTTCCCGGGAATGGCTGGGTAGGTGCCCCTCCCCCTACTCTCAGTTGGCCTTCAGGGCTCACCGGACGGGGTGATGTCTAACTGTTCGGTTAGGTGCCCTGCTTCCATTGGCTTCTGTCTTCCCCCTTTCTTGGGGCTCTAATTCCAGAATGTTCTCAAGAATAATCTAATTTATTAATTGATGGGAAACTGATGATTTAGTAAGGAGGTTCTAAAAAAAATGCCTGGTGCTCTTTTTTCCATTCTTTGCAGATGCCTATGACAGGTTCATCACACACCTCCACCCAAGAACTTCCACACATCTAGGCCACAGTGCCCACAGCAGGCTTCCAGCCATACAAGTACCCCCCCCACACACACACACACGTGAACATCCCCTCTTGCACACAGAGCTGTGACATTTCACCACCCAATGCCCACAGACACATGCAGGAAATTCTTGCACATGCCATATGCCCACATGCAGCCAGTAGCATATATGTATGGAATGGCCATACAGCTGTCCTCAAGATGAGATGCAACACACAGAGAGCCTGCCCCCAATCAGTTCATGGACAAACACATGTGTTTCCATTCATGCAGTGAGAACACACAACTCCCAGGTGTTCACCAAGTGCACATATACTCTTACACATAGTCACAGGAACATTCTTGCCAATACATGCTGGGACACCCCCATCTTCTCTCCCAAAGCATTGAGGTCCATCCTGTTATAAGTACTGTGGGCAGGCAGTGGACTTGGCGTGGGGTGTCTCAGAAGCAGGGGGTAAGCGTTCTCCACTTAAGAGGCTGCAGGCATGTTGTTAGGTGTTGCCAAGTCAGACCTGACTCATAGTGACCCTGTGAACAACAGAATGAAACACTGCCTGGTCCTGCACTCTCCTCACAATCGTTGTCATGCTTGAACCCATTGTTGCAGCCACTATATTAATCCATATCATCAAGGAGCTTCCTCTTTTTTGCCGACCCTCTACTTTACTAAGCACAATAACCTTCTCCAGAAGCTGGTCCCTCCTGATAAGATGAGCAAAATACATGAGACAAAGTCTAGTCATTAAAAAAAAAAAAAAAAAAAAACCAGAGGCTGCAGGCAGAGGGTGCCCTTAGCTCCACCATCCCAAGGCACTCTGCCTACCTGGGTCAGAGTCATTCCAGAGAGGGCTCTGCCTGATTAGGATTCCCCCATGTCTGAGACACACTCTCCACTCTAAGAAGGTAAATCAGACTCCTCCAGACATTTGCATAAGCAGTCATTCCGCCAAGAATCCTCTTCTGGCTGGAGGAGAAACCTAAAGTAATTTGGAGTCACATAGACTTGGGGTCCAGTATTTTGCTCAATCTTATTTTTTAAAATAGACTGTTTTTTAGAGCGATTTTACTTTTATTTACAAGATAGAGTGCAGAAGTACAGGTCATATATACCCCTTCCTTGCTCTGCACATGATTTCTCCTATTACTAACATCTTGCATGTGTGTTGTAAACATATTTGTTAGAAGTGATGGACCAATATTGATACATGATGATTAGAACTAAAGTCCATAGTTGACATTAGGGTTCACTCTATGTGTTATACACAGTCCTATGGGTTTTGACAATTGCATAATACCATGTGTCTACCATTGCAGTATCACACAGAAAAGTTTACACTGCTCTGAAAATGCCCGGAGCTCCTCCCATTCATCCCTACCCTCTCTCTCTCTGAACCCCTGACCCAGTTTTATTTTGAGTTGTGTGATCTTGACATAGTCGCTTAAATTCCCCATGCCTTACTTTTTTCACGGGTAAAATAGAAACAATACAGTCCCATCAAATCCTCTACATTTTCCAAAGTTGGGTCAGCATCCTCATTTCACAAATGTGGCAAATGAGGTTCAAAAGTGGGATGCTGGCAAGTGTTAAAGCAAAGTTTGAACCTAGAACTCTCTGGTTTGGAATTCACTACAGCTGGTGGCCCGCTACAGATGGGAGGAGGGTAGTCACTTTCCTGTGGTCTTCTAGGGAATTAGGGGGTGTGGTGGGGGAGGCAGGAGAAGGTCTCAGACCTTTAAAGCCTAGCCTGAGTCCCTCCTGGCCCCTCACTGGATCAAGACCCAAACCTCAGCCTGGACTGGAAGCCTCACCTTGGAACCCAACCTGGGGTGGGACACTATGAAGAAGTGCTGGCAAAACCTTGGACTAGGAGTCAAAGAGATCTGGAGCAAGGGTTTGCCCCTCTCTGCACCTCAATCTCCCCATTTCTGTAATGTGGAGTACTTCATCAGCTCAGACATTCCCGAATTCTTTGAGGCACCTGTGAAAAGAATATTCTTTTTGCATGTTCAGAACCAGTTGATCTTCCCTTCCCTTTCCTTCCCTCTCTCTCTCCCTCTGACCAGTCCTCCTCAATGGCCACTCTGTGTCAGGTCCATACTGATCCATGATAAAAACCAAAGCAAACTCCCTGCCTTCTAGTTGATCCTGACTCATAATGCCTAAAAATGGGTTTCCAAGGCTGCAAATCTTTACGGAAGCAGACTGCCTCATCTTTCTTCCACGGATTGGCTGTTGGGTTCAAACCACTTACCTTTTGGTCAGCAGCCAAATGTCTTAAGCACTACACCACTGGTTGTGGTGGAATTGTATTATTCCTATTTCACTCCAAGCAAGGCAGGGAGGGCTCACTCCTGGCTGCTGCTGTGGAGATTAATATATTCTTTCTCCTCTCCTACCCCAGTGATTCTGGTTATCTGATCGCCCAGACGTGCTGGGCGCTTCCTGTCAACCTGCTTCTAAGCCCCCGCCTGACTGCCACTTGCCAAGAGCACATGCATTCCCCCCATACCCCTGCATACCCCTGCCCAGAAAGGCACCCATGCTGAAAGGACATGGAGGGTGGGGAAAACTACAGTTCCGTTCTCCTTGCTGACCTCTAATGATCACACCCCCATCTTCCTTCCCTTGGGGCCAAAGCCTTTGTGAAGATGGGAGGGGGTAAGACTACTCGGGTTATAGTCTTTAACCCTGTCCTTGTATGGCTGTGTGATTATTATCTTGCCCTCTCTGAGCCCCAGTCACTCCATCTGTAGGCAAGGGAATTCCTCATTTTCAAGGTGTTTTTCAGCTCTAGGACCTGTCTCTTGGGTCTCCTGACACTTCCTGTGTCATGGAATGTGCCATGAATGGAGAGGAGGGAAGGAATTCACAAGCTCTCTCTCCCCTGCCCCCACCCCAGGCCACTGGGCAGGTGCTGGCTTCCAGAACCATTTCTTGGGATCTCTCATCCTGGTCTGGAGCATACCTAGGAGGAGAGCAGAGTGAAGACCCTCACCACCATTTTCTAGGTGAAAAGTGAGACAATAACGCTCCCAGCAAAGGGTGCTTTTTATTTTTCATAACCTCTCTGTTGTTGCTCTTGTTAGGTACTGTCAAGCTGATTTTTTTAAAAATACATTTTATTGAAATATAATTTATGTACAGTGAAATACACAAAATTAAAGTGACATGGGTCAATGCTTTTTTTTTTTTTTTTTTTTTTTTGCTGTGTTCCCTCTCCTCCCCTCCTACCCCTGGTAACCAACAAAGAAAGTTTCCCTCCATATATAAACCATATATAAACTTTTTACAATAATGAACTGATACTATATTTGGCCTTCTGTGATTGACTTATTTCACTCAGCATAATGTCCTCCAAATTCATCCATGTTATGCGGTGTTTTGCAGATTCTATGTTATTCTTTAGTGTTGTATAGTATTCCATCGTGTGTATGTACCATAGTCTGGTTATCCATTTGTCAAGTTGATTTTGACTCACAGTGACCCCATGTGACAGAGAACTGCCGCATAGATTTTCTAGTCTGTAATCTTTATGGGAGCAGATTGCCAGGTCTTCTACAGAGTCCCTGGATGAGGTCAAATCGCCAGCCTTTCAATGAGCAGTCAAGTCCTTAACCACTGTGCCTCCTGGGCTCCTTAAAGGGTGCTTTTTAAAAAGGCCCTCTTGGGAAGGCTGATGAACGGAGGTTTGGGCAGAGTAGCCCAGCCCAAATGCCCCCTCCCCTGGGGTTGGACATGTCCTGTGATGACCAGATGAGATCTTCTGGGTACTGGGCAGAATCAATATCAGACATGTCATCAGAGCACACAGCACCTGGATCAGCCTGTCAGATCCAACTCCTCCATTTATCTGCTGTGTGACCTTGGGCAAGTCACTGAGCCTCTGTGAGCTTTGGTTTTCCCATCTGTAAAATGAGAACACCACTATGCTGTTCCCTCTCAAGGTTATTGGGAGATAACATTACAGAGAAGTCAAGGAAAGAAGTGATTTTGGTTGAGCATGCACCTACTGTGTGCCAGGCAGTTTCTGTGCCTCTGGGTGAGACAGACATTGTTCTGCAGATGAACAAGCAAAGCCTTGGACTTGTTCAGGGTTGACGCGAGATCAGGCAGTCAGCAAGTGGGAGAGCCTGAGCCACTGCCCATTGCCCAGGCAGGGATGTATTGTCCTTCTCAATTACCTCAGGGAAGGTGTTGTTATCTTAGAAAGCTTGGGGAGCAGGCTTTGGGGGGCCAGGGTCAGTCAAGAGATTTCTTTCATGGGTGCACATGATAAAACACCACTTGTATGTCTAGTGAGGTCATCACTTCTGAAAGGCTGCCTTCAACCCACAACTGTTTAATCATGGTGGTGGCTGCTGAGGAGACAGTTTGTGTTTCTCAGGCCTCTTGCAGCTCCAAGAAAGAAAGCCAGCCACAACTAGCTTAATTACAAAAGATACTGAGAGGCTTACACAGCTGGAGGAGAAATCAGGGTGGCTTGTAACTTGAAGGAAGAACTATACTCACTTGGAGCTGGCACTGGAGCTGTAGGGGCCCCAGTGTCCCCAAGATCTGCTGTCTGAGACTCCTTCTGCTTCTTGCTGATCTCTTGGAGTCTATGTGGACCTCCTTCCTTCCCCTGAGATGTGGCACAAACTCTCCCAGTTAGGAATTTCTCAAATGAGAGCTTCCATCTCCCTGGCTCCCTCTGAGTCCCAGGGAAGGCATGTGATTGGCCCTGCCCAAGTCACGTGGCCTCCCTTTGAGAGGCAGCTGCTGTTGCTGTGGGGAGGGGACCCTGGGAATGACCAGGGGGCAGCACCTGCCACAAGTGAGGCAAGGATGGGAAGCCACTGTGACATTTGTGTCTGGGGTTGGCAGTTTCTTCTATGGTTAGGGTTTCACTACCCTGGTGCAAATAAAAGTCAATGTTTCTGCACCTGGGGGGTAAGAGGGAAGGCTGAGGAGGATATAGAATAAGGCTATAGAATAATAAGGCCTTCTCTTCTATTATGGGGCAGTTGTGCCTGGGGCAAGAGCTGAGATCTTTAAGTCCCCTGGGTCCTGGGTCTCTTTCTGGGGCTCCCTCCTCTATAGGACAGCTGTGGGTATGTCAACATATACCACACTACTGAGTAGATTCTGACTCATGGCGACCCCATGTGTGTCAGAGTAGAACTCTGTTCCATAGGATTTTCAGGGGCTGGTTTTTTCAGAAGGAGGTCACCAGGCCTTTCTTCCGAGGTGCCTCTGGTGGACTCCAACCTCCAACCTCTCAGAGAGCCACCAATCGCATCAACCATTTTCACTACCCACAGATTCCATGTCACAATGGTCCATGGCATTTCCAAAGCAGCACAACCTTGCTTAATAGCAAGCACTAGATACAAATGGTTCCCCAGCCACAATAGTAACTGTATTCATTTCTAGGGCTGCTATAAACAGTATCACAAATTGGGCCACTTGTAAGGACAAAAGTTTATTGTCTGGAGGCAGGCAGTCCCATTCAGGGTGTTGGTGGGGCCATGTTCTCTCCAAGGCTCTGGGAGAAGATCCTTTCTGGTCTCTCCTGGCTTCTGGTAGTCCCAGGGGTTCCTCGGCTTGCAGCTGCAGCATCACTTCATCTCCATGTCCGTCTACGTCTCTTCCCCTCTTTTATAAGATACACCACTCAGGCTGGATTAGGGCTACTCTACTCCCATATGACCTCCTGTTATTATTACTGATAACATCTTCAAAGACCCTATTGCCAAAAAAGATTTTATTCACAAGTAAGGGAGGGTGGTTTAGGGAGGAGGGAGAAATAGGGCTCTGGGATCACATACTTTGGAATTTCAACACTAAGCTCACCTCTGTGTGGGCTTGGAAATGTCACTTCCTGTCTCCAAACCTCAGTTTTGTTATCTGAAAAAAAAAAAAAAAAAACAACTCACTGCCATCAAGTTGAACCCAACTCATAGTGACCCCTCCTTGGGTTTCTGAGGCAGTATCACTACAGAAGTAGATTGCTCAATCTTCCTTCTGGGGAGTGGCTGGTGGGTTTGAACCACCAGCCTTCTGGTTAGCAGTCAAATGCCTTAGGTACTACGTCACCAGAGCTCCTATCTGAAATATAGTGGTAGCGAAATTTACCGCCTAGGCTTGCTGTGGGGATTAAAGAGGAGATGATGTATGTAAAATGCTCAGCACATAACCATAATGGGTCCTTGATAAAGGTTAGTTCCTTTTCTGCCAGGTATGTAAACAGTTCCAGATGGAGAACTCATTTGTACTTAGCCATTCATGTCTGTATAAATAATGTACAGGTGGGGGAGGGACTGTCAGGTGGCCAGCAGGGGGAACAGCTAGAGCAAAGACGAGAGTGACAAGTTTGCTTTCAGGAAAGGGTACGTGCGTAGCTCTGGGCTATTGGCATGAGGGACAACAGGAGGGAAGGTGACTGGAGAGGACAGGCCTACTCCAAGGAGGGCCTTGAATGCTGAGCTAGGGAGCTTGGGCTTTGTCAAGCAAGATATGGAGGAGGTCTGAACAGGGGAGAGGCAAAGTTAGGTATGAGTGTCAGGTCTAGGCCAGGTCTGGTGGTGGGTCTGGAGAAAGGGAAATCCTGGGAGGCCTGAGAATGGAAGGTTGGGGGAAGAGCAGGAGTGGCCTGGGCCTCACAGGCCATCCCATCGTGGGGAGAGAGAGCCTGGCCACTCCTGTCCTGGCTGAGGTCAGCATCTAAGCTGCCATTGTGGACACATCCTTCATGGACAGCAGGGCCCTCAACCCTCTGGACTAGTAACCTCTATTTTGTATCTTTGGGACCAGGCCCTGTTAGGAAGAGATCTTTTCTGGTCTTTTCAGTCTAGCAGAGAAAGCTGTGAGAGAGGCCAGAGAAGACCTGGGTGAGAGCTGCAGCTGGAAGGATGCATGGTAGACCAGAGTTGGGACTGACCTTCGTGTGAATGCCCATCTATCTGACAGGGATTCAGAGGAGTCCCCCTCAAGCTCTGCTTGATCATTTCATTGACCATCCTGGACCTCTGAGACAAGCTTTACAGCTTTCTAAGCCCTGCCAGAGTTACTGTCTCCCATGAGCCTTGCGGCTGCCCTGGGAGAAAGAGAGATCCAGGCACAGATGTTTTGCCTTATTTTTAAGATGAGGAGACCTAGGCCCAGAGAGGAGAAGTAACTTGCCCAGAGGCACACAGTACGTAAGTGGCCAAGCTGGATGGGAACCCAGGCCTCCCCACTTCTTCTCCTATCCTCACCTCTTTCTATGGCACTGAGGGGACAGGGCAAGATGTTCTCATTTACCTGCTCTGGTGAAGAGTGAGGAGAGCTGTAGAGAGGTTGACAGCCATCAGCAGACAATACTTAACCCAAACTGACAATTTAATTGTGAAAATGTGGACGAGGTAAAGTTATATGTAAGGAAATCCAGACAGTCTGAGCCCCTGGGGAGCCTCGGCCAGCACCCCAGTTGCCTGGGAAACAAGAGAGGGTTGGGGATGATGTCACTGCTCTCTGAAACTGAGGTATGGGGGATGGGCCATCCTCTTTGGGACTGGATGGGACTGTGGGCCTGTCCATAGGTTGTCGGCCTTGCACTTAACCCCTTCCCTGCACAGATGACAGCAGGGCCCTCCAATGAGGCAAAAGGTGCTCCAGAGAGGGGCAGCGACTTCCCCAAGGTTGCACAGTGAACACATCTATTCATCCAGCTAGGCTGCAGGCACCTTGAGGACAGGGCTTGGTCAGCATAACCTGTGAGTCACCCATGCCCTGCACCAAAAACTCCAAACCAAACCTATTGCTGTCAAATCAATTCCAACTCATAGCAACCCTGTAGAATACAGTAGAACTACCCCAACAAGGTTTCCAAGACTATAAATCCTTACAGACGCACACTGCCATATGTTTCTCTCACTGAATGGCTGGTGGGTTTAAACCACTAACTTTTCAGTTAGCAGCTGAGCACTTAAGCACTGTGCCACCAGAGCTCCTTGTACCTCAAACAGGGCCTTGCAGAAGAGGAGACGCTTACTCCAATGCAAAGGCTGCTTGATGCTCTTAGAAAATGGGGAGCGTAGACTACTCTGGGAGGTGGCACTTGAATGCATAATGGCTTTTGATTAGGAACACTGAGAAACCACACAGAGCAGCCTTCTCTGTTTCAGAGAATGCTGAACTCAGAAAAGGCAGGTTACCAGGCCAAGGTGCCCCAGCAGGTTGGGGCAGAACTGGGCTGACTTGATGTCCAGAGCTTTGTCCTGAGCATGGAGTCAGCCCCTCCTCCTAAGGGACAAGTTCCCTCTTGGCCCTAGAGACATGGCACTTCTTTCAACCCTTACCCAGGGAGGAGGGTCCCCCTCTCACTTACTGCCTCTCAACCCTGGTCCAGGAACCTGGGCCTTGGAAAGCCCCCATTGTCTGAAGCTTTTTCTCAGAATCCCCAGATCCTGCCTGAGGATGAGCATCAACCCACTTGAAGTATCAGTAACGGTAATAACTAGGGGCTAAGTGTGATCGTTCTCACTTTCAGTCCATAAAACTGAGATTTTGGGAGGTTACTTGCCCACCGGCTAACGGCCAGCAAGTAAAAGAGCTAGGACTTGAACTCCAGGTCATTCTGCATGCAGACACGCTAACTACCTTATTCCCTGCTTAGTAGATAGTCCCCACAGTGGTCTGAGCCCCTATGGGAGGGAGTGACTGAGTTTTTGCCTGCCCAACATTCTTCCCACTTCTGATGATAAAAATGCCTCTCCTATTCCCCAAGAAAACAGCACACATACACACACTTTCCAAGGTTCTGTTGGGACTGGTACAAGGCCTGGCGTTTTGAAGAACTCCATCTTCCTAGCCACATAATTGGCCCAGAAAAGAGCATGTGGCCCAAACTGGACCGATCTGAGCCTTTTCCCTGGGTCTGCATAAATAGGGTCTGAGAGAAAGCAGTTAATCTGCTGCTTAGAGTACAAGCTCTAAAGGGGTGATCTCTGGAGCTTCCAGCAGCCATGTTGCCTGATACATGGAGAAGATGGAAGATGAGGAAGCAAGGGGGAAGCAGGTGTGGGGATGCATGGGGAGGGAGGTCATTTCAATCCCTGAACACAGCCTGCCTTCTCAGTTATGCAGGCCAGTGAATCCCTTAAGCTCCTTTAAACTCATTGGAATTGAGTCTCTGTCTCTTCTCTTGGGATTGGAGCAGGTGCAATATGCAGAGTCCTGTGCTATTGTTACAAGAGGTCAAAAAAAAAAAAAAAAAACCTCACTGCCATCAAGTCAACTCATAGTGACCTCTCCTTGGGTTCCCGAGGGCAAATCTTCCTTCCAAGGAGTGGCTGGTGGGTTTGAACTGCCAGCCTTCTGGTTAGCAGTCAAATGCCTTAGGCACTACACCACCAGAGCTCCTGTTATAAGAGGTACCTCTCAGCCAAACAATAGACAGGACTACAAGCGGAATATCTACACCAAGGAGATGCATTCCTTAGAACAATCAACTAGTGGATATCACCAGGGCAGCATTTGCGCAAGGAGAAAGGTAGGGAGGCAGGAATGCATAGGTAAGGAGGGCACAGGGAAAAGGAAGCCACAGGGAGGAAGTGGGAGGTGAGCTGCTACACTGCTGGGAATGTAACCAGTGTCACAAAACAAAATGTGTATGAACTGTTGAATGTAAAACGAATCTGCTTTGTAAAATTTCACCCAAATCACAATAAAAAAATTAAATAAATAAGCATTTCATTGGCATTAAAAGTGTAAATTTCCTCAGAGGCAACTTTAACATTTCAATAGTCATCAATAAATGTGTTGAATCACTTGTGGAGGTTTAAAATGTCTGTAATAAACATCATCTATTTTTATTAAGTGCAACCATCATCACTTTCTAATTCCAGAACATTTTCATCACACCTAAAAGAGAAACCTGTATTCATTAGCAGCCATTCCCCATTTCTCCCTGCCTCCCAGCTCTTCATAACCACTCATCTATCTCTATGGATTTGCCTCTTTTTTTTTTTAATTTATTGTGATTTGGGTGAAGATTTACAGAGCAAATTCGCTTTCCATACAGCAGTTCACATATACTTTGTCGCATGTCATTGACCACAGTTTACCACAATGCAACAGCTCCCCTCCCACTTCCTCCCCATAGTTACCTCTTCTCAGTGTCCATCCCTCCATACTCTCCTG
>NW_006921661.1:4852969-4859757 GCF_000298275.1 Orycteropus afer afer | reverse complement strand
ATGGCTGGGTCAAATGGTATTTCTAATTCCAACTTTTGAAGGTGGATTTGCCTCTTGTGGACATTTCATATAAATGCAATCATACAATATGCATCCTTGTATGACTGGGTTCTTTCACTCAGCATAATGTTTTCAAAGTTCATCCATGTGGTAGCATGTATCATTGGTATTTCATTCCTTTTTATGGCTGAATAATATTCCACTGTATGGATAGACGACATTTTATTTATCCATTCACATAGGATATACATTTATCCCAAAAGTTGATGGACATTTGGGCTATTTTCACCTTTTGATGATTATAATAAATAATGCTGCTATGAAGATTTAGGAACCAAGACTGGGCAATTCCATAAATATTTACTGCCTCAGAAACCCAATGGAGGTTGCTATGAGTTGGAATCAACTCAACGGCAGTGGGTTGTTTTTTTTTTTTTTGTATCAACATTTATGCATAAGTTTTTGTATGGACATATGTTTTCATTTTCTTGGGTAGAGTGGATTGCTGGGTCATATGGTAACTCTATGTTTAACTTTTTGGGGAACTGCCAAACTGTTTCCTACAGTGAGCGCAACATTTTACATCCCCATCAGCAATGCATGAGTCTCCAATTTCTCCATATCTTCGTCAACACTTGTTACTGTTCATCTTTTATTCTTACAGCCATTCTAACCAAACCAAACTCACTGCCATCGAGTCAGATCCGACTCATAGTGACCACTCCTTGGGTTTCCGAGCAGTATCACTATGGAAGTAGATAGCCCAATCTTCCTTCCAAGGAGTGGCTGGTGGGTTTGAACTGCCACCCTTCTGGTTACCAGTCAAATGCCTTAGGCACTATGTCACCAGAGCTATCCTAGTGGGTGTGAAAGGTCCCTGGGTGACAGAAATGGTTTGCATTTAACTACTAACCTAAAGGTTGGTGGTTCAAAACTAGCCAGTGGTGCTGTACTTTACCTCTGTAAAGATGACAACCAAGAAAATCCTATGGAACAGCTCTATGCTGTGACACATGAGTAGTCAATTCACATCTGATAATAAAAGTACCTATCCTTTCCCCAAGGAAGGGCCACATATACACAATTTCTGAGGCTCTGGTGGGGCTGCTGGTTCCAGAGTTCAGTATCCTGAGCCCAGTCAATATAAGTTAGAATTGAGTATGGCTATGGACTTATTTGGTTTTTTGTTTAGTGGATGTTAAGTGGTATTTCATCATGGATTTTCTCTGCATTTTCCTGATGGCTAATGATGTTGAACATCTTTTCATGTGTTTATTGGCCTTTTGTATATCTCCTTTGAAGAAATGTCTATTTAAATCCTTCATCCATTTTTTAATTGTGTAAAATTTTTACACAATTAAATTTTTTCATTGTAGTATTTTGTTCATTGTAGTATTATAAGAGTTCTTTATGTATTCTGGGTACTAGACTTTTACCAGATACATTATTTGCAAATATGTTCTCCCATTCTGTGGATTGTCTTTTCACCTTCTTGATATTGTCCTTTCATGCATAAAAGTTCTTAATTTTGATGGAGTCCAATTTATCTCTCTCTATATTTTTTAATTCTGTTACTGTGATAGTTAAAATTGTGTGCCAACTTGGCTGATTTTAATTGGTTTAGCAGTTATGATATATTTATGTCCCATGATGAGATCTGATCTAATGTAATCACCTCCATGATGAAATCTGCTATAAGCAGTCAATCAGTTGAAAGGGAGTTTCCTTCAGAGTGTGGCCTGCTTCATTATATATAGAACAACTCTGACAAAGCCCTCTGGCTGTTTGCTTAAGATCCTGCATCTGGCTCATCACCTGGGTTTGAACCAGTGGCCTGCTGTGTTGCCTGCTGATCTTCAGATTGTTACCTTTTGCAGCCTGTGAGCCAACAATCTGCCATTTTACCTGCTGATCTTGGATTTGTCAGCCTCAAAGCCAGCAGCTTGCTGTATTGCCTGCCAATCTTGAGTTCGTCAGCACCTGCAGCTGTGTGAGTCAGGAGAAACTTCCAGCCTGGCATCTGACCTATGGTCTTGGGTCTTGCCAGTCTCTACAACTGCATGAGCCATTTCCTTGAGATCATTTTTTTTTTTTCTCTCTCTCTCTTCTTATGTACATGGTTTTCACTAGTTTTTCTTCTCTAGAGAAACTCATCTAACACAGTTGCTTATGCTTTGGTGTCATATCTAATACACCATTGCCTAATCCAAGGTCACACAGATTTATACCTTCATTTTCTTCTAAGAGTTTTAAAGTTTTCTCTCTCACTAATGCATTTTGAGTTAATTTTTGTCCAACTTCATTATTTTGTATATGGAAACCCAGTTGTCTCAGCATGATTAGTTGAAAAGACTATTATTTCCCCCATTGAATAGTCTTGGTATTTTGTTGACCATAAATATGTGGGTTTATTTACACCATTACATTTTAAGTGGCATAGGGAGGTAAGCCAAGGTATCCAGGACAGCGTGAGCAAGCGGCATAGGGATCCAGGTAAGGGGAAGGACCCAGGCCCCAACTTTAAGCAGCAGGAAAAGTGGAGAGGAGAGGAAAGGAAGGCCAGGGTATCCAGGACAGAGTGAACAAGTGGTAGAGGGAGCCAGTTAAGGGGAGGGACCCAGGCCCCAACCCCCAAGAGACAGGAAAAATGGAGGGGAAAAGAAAGGAAAGTCAGGGTGTCAAGGAGAGAGGGGGCAAGTGGCAGAGGGATCCAGGTAAGGGGAGGGTGGAGAGGTTTCTAACAACTAAGGGAGACAAACTTCTCTGTCAGTTTGTCATACTCTGGTGGTGTGTTGCTGTGAGGCTTGAGACTGTGCTACTGGTGTTTAAATGCCAGCAGGGTTGCACATGGTACACAGGTTTTGGCATGGCTTGCAGACTGAGACAGACTAGGAAGAAGGAAGAGGCCATCCACTTATCAAAGAATTGGCCAGGTAAAACCTTATGAATAGCAGAGAAACACTGTCCATTACAATACTAGGCAACTATATGAATAGCCTGGAAACACTGTCTGATACAGTGTAGGAGGATGAGCCACTTAGGTTGGAAGGCTCTCAAAATCCGACTGGGAAAGAGTGACATCATCAGAGGTTGCAGTAACCACCCTTACTGATATGGATAAAATAAAGATTTTGAGACCTCCATTTGCTGATGTGACATGACTCAAATTGAGGAGAAACAGCTACAGACATCCATTAATCACTGGAACATGGAATGTACAAAATACGAATCTAGGAAAATTGGAAGTTGTCAAAAATGAAAAGGAACACACAAAGATTGATATCTTCAGTATTAGTAAGTTGCAGTGGACTGGTTTTGGACATTTTCAATCAGACAACCATATGATCTACTATGTCAGGAATGACAATTTGAAGAGGAATGGTGTGGCATTCATCATCACAAAGGATATTTCAAGATCTGTCCTGAAGTACAATGCTGTCAGTGATAGGATAATAACCATATGTCTACAAGGAAGACCAGTTAATATGACTATTATTCAAATTTATGCACCAACCACCAAAGCCAAAGATGAGGAAATTGAAGGTTTTTATCACCTTCTGCGGTCTGAAATTGACTGAACGTGCAATCAAGATGTGTTGATTATCACTGGTGACTGGAATGCAAAAGCTAGAAACAAAGAATCACTGGTAGTTGGAAAATTTGGCCTTGGTGACAGAAATAACACTGGAAATCACATGATAGAATTTTGCAGGACCAACGACTTATTCATTGCAAATACCTTTTTTTCCAACAACATGAACGGTGGCTATACACATGGACTTCACCAGGTAGAACACACAGGAATCAGATTGACTACATCTGTGGCAAGAGGAGATGGAAAAGCTCAATATTTTCAGCCAAAACAAGGCCAGGAGCTGATTGTGAAACAGACCATCAACTGCTCATTTGCAAGTTCAACTTGAAGTTGAATTGGAACAAGTCCATTAGAGCCAAAATATGATCTTGAATATATCCCTCCTGAATTTAGAGATGATCTAAAGAATAGATTTGATGAATTGAACACCAATGACAGAAAACCAGAAGAATTGTGGGATGACATCAAGAACATTATCCATGAAGAAAGCAAGAAATCATTAAAAAGATGAGAAAAGAAGAAAAGACCAAAATGCATGACAGAAGAGACTCTGAAGCTTGCCCTTGAGTGGAGAGCAGCCAAAGCAAATGGAAGAAATGACAAGACAGAAGAGCTGAACAGAAGATTTCAAAGAGCAGCTCAAGCAGACAAAGCCAATTATTATAATGAAATGTGCAAAGACCTGGAGTTAGAAAACCAAAAGGGAAGAACACGCTCAGCATTTCTCAAAGTGAAAGAACTGAGGAAAAAATTTAAGCCTTGAGTTGCAATATTGAAAGATTCTATGGGCAAAATTTTGAATGATGCAGGAACCATCAAAAGAAGGCAGAAGGAATACACAAAGTCACTGTACCAAAAAGAACTGGTAGATCTTCATCCATTTCAGGAGGTGGCATATGTTCAAGAACCAATGATACTGAAGGAAATACTGAAGGAATTGTCAAAGAACAAGACTCTGGGAATTGATGGAACACCCATTCAGATGTTTCAACAAATGGATGTCCCACTGGAGACACTCACTCGGTTATGCCAAAAGATTTGGAAGACAGCTACCTGGCCAACTGACTGGAAGAGATCCATATTTGTACCCATTCCAAAGAAAGATGATCCCACAGAATGTGGACATTATTGAACAATATCATTAATATCACACACAAGTAAAATCTTACTGAAGATAATTCAAAAACGGTTGCAGCACTATGTTGACAGAAAACTTCCAGAGGTGTGAGCTGGATTCAGAAGAGGACGTAACAAGGGATATCATTGCAGATGTCAGATGGATCTTGGCTCAAGGCAGAGAATACCAGAAAGATGTTTACTTGTGTTTTATTGACTAGGCAAAAGCATTTGATTGTGTGGATCATAACTAATTGTTGATAACATTGAGAAGAATGGGAATTCCAGAACACTTAATTGTACTCATGAGGAACCTCTACATAGACCAGGAAGCTATTGTTCGCACAGAACAAGGGGACATGGTTTAAAATCAAGAAGGGAGTGCATCAGGGTTGTATCCTTTCACCATACTTATTCAATCTATATACTGAGCAAATAATCCAAGAAACTGGACTATATGAAGAAGAACGTGGCATCAAGATTGGAGGAAGAATTATTAACAACCTGCGATATGCTGATGACACACCTTTGCTTGCTGAAAGTGAGGATGCCTTGAAGCACTTACTGATGAAGATTGAAGAATACAGTCTGCAGTATGGATTACACTTCAATATGAAGAAAACAAAAATCCTCACAACATGACCTATAAGCAGCATTGTGATAAATGGAGGAAAGATTAAAGTTGTCAAAGACTTCACATTGCTTGGTTCTACAATCGATGCCAATGGAAGCAGCAGTCAGGGCATCAGATGACGTGTAGCACTTGGCAAATCAGCTGCAAAGGACCTCTTTCAAGTGTTGAGGAGCAAAGATGTCTCCTTGAGGACTAAGGTGTGCCTGACACAAGCCATGATATTTTCAATCGCCTCATACGCATGTGAGAGCTGGACAATGAATAAGGGAGACCGAAGAAGAATTGATGCTTTTGAGTTGTGGTGCTGGCAAAGAATGCTGAAAATACCATGGACTGCTAAAAGACCTAACAGATCTGTCCTGGAGGAAGCGCAGCCGGAAAGCTCCTTGGAAGTGAGAATGGCCAGACTTCATCTCGCCTACTTTGGTCATGTTGTCAGAAGGGACCATTCCCTGGAGAAGGATATCATGCTTGGTAAGGTGGAGGGTCAAAGAAAGAGGGAAAGGCCCTCAACAAAATGGATTGACACAGTGGCTGCGGCAGTGGGCCCAGGTATAGCAGGGACTGTGGAGCTGGCACAGGACTGGGCAATGTTTTCTTCTGCTGTGCGTAGGGTTGCTATGAGTTGAAGAAGACTCAACAGCACCTAACAATAACAACAACATGGAGGGTAAGTTACATTAGGGTCCGCATTGTTACAACTACATGAGAGGTGGTTCAGTGGAGGGAGGAGGGTAAGTGAGAATTTTGGAGTCCTATGTTCAGAGTTTCAATTCTAGCTCTGCTATAACCCCAGGCAAGTTATTTCCTCTTGTTTTTTTAAGAAATGACGTAATACTGACTACAATCTCATTATTAAAAAATTCCACCATCTGAGTAGCCTTGTGCCTCAGTTTCCTCCTCTGTTATGCCAATGTTCCAGAACTGGTTTAAGCCCAAAGTGAGAAAGGTGAAGGCAGAAGGGCACAGTACTAGCTGGGAGGGTGCAGAGTGATGTGGGGGACAGTGAGGAGCCTGTGGACTAGGGGCTGGTGTTGAAAGGCTGTCTCTCTTGTCCTTCAGTTGGTGAAAAAACACAACACTCAAGTGCCTGAGTCGCAGCACAGCTCAGAAGGCACCTCCCATGTCCCCCTCAGGAGCCCTGTGGCAGAGAGACCCATCTATGACATTCAGCCACACCTCCCAGCCTCACAAGAGAGAGCAGGGTACACAAGACGCTGGGGACTCCACTCAAGACTAGGGGCTAAAATGCTGTGGCTAGAGAGCAAGGTGGCTGGGGCTTTTGTTTCTTGCTTTGTTTTTGTGTATATGACCAAGACATGCAGAAAGTCGGGGAAAAAGAAATTAGGAAACTGAGGAACCTGATGATTAAGCACTCAGCTCCTAACTGAAAGGCTAGCACTTCAAACCCACCCAGAGGCCAAAAGACCCAGTGATCTGCTC
>NW_006921661.1:4814175-4852739 GCF_000298275.1 Orycteropus afer afer | reverse complement strand
ATGAAGGGATGGACACTGGGAGGAGGTAACTATGGGGAGGAAGTGGGAGGGGAGCTGCTGCATTGTAAATTTTGGTCAATGACATGAGACAAAGTATATTATGTGAACTGCTGTATGAAAAGTGAATTTACTCTGTAAATCTTCACCCAAATCAAAATAAAATTAAAAAAAAAAAAGACCCCAGCCTAGAAAACCCTATGTGGCAGTTCTACTGTGTCATATGGGGTCACTCTGGGTTGGAACTGACTCCACAGCATCCAACAACAACAGTAGGAAACTACCATCTGTTGAGCACCTACTGTTTATATCTGTTGATTATATCTCAGCTCACAACCATCCAGAGAAACAGGAGTTATGAGGACCAACCCCACTGTGTAGAATAGGGAACTGACTCAGAGACATGGATCAATTTGTTCAAGATCACACAGCCAGCAAGTACCCAAGTTAGAATTTGAATCCAGTTCCATCTGTTCTGAAACAGATGCTTTTCTCAAAATGCCAAGTTACCCTAGAGGCAAAAGAGAGATAAGGAGGGCAAGATAGAAGGCCCTGCAGAGGGGGAGAGTCAGACAGAGAGGGAGACCAAGAGAGGCAACAGTAAAAAAAAAAAACAAGAGTGGCAAGAGTGTGAGGCCCAGGCCCGAGCCGAGGCCTGCAGTGGATCCTCAGGGAGTAGCCATGGGTGGAGATGGCTGGAAACCGGGTCAATGAACCTGGAGCCAAAACCCATGCTTGGCCTAAGGCCTGGTGGAAAAGCTCTCACCTCAAGATACTGAAGAGGGAGAAGCTGGCACAGTGGGAGCAGGGTCTGCCTGGGAGGAGGGCAGTGGACTGGACGGCCAGGGGCTGCCAAGCATGGCTCTTCTCACATCATCTAGCTCAAGTCACCACTGCGGCTGCTCAGGCTGGCAAACCTTTGCTCCTGGACGTGAAGAGCAGCAGGCTTGGATGCCAAAGAGAGGGAGGGATTGACTGGACCTTCCCGGAATTCTGGCTGTTCTTAGGACAAATCCCTTAATGTGGCCCATTAGTAGGGTGGCTGTATAGTTTATTGCCCAAACTGGGACACTCTTGAGAGTGAAAGAGGACAATAAGCATAAACTGACACACCCACTGCCATGGAGTCAATTCCAACTCATAGCGACCCTATAGGACACAGTAGAACTGCCCCAAAGGGCTTCCAAGGCTGTAAATCTTTATGGAAGAAGACTGCCTCATCTTTCTCCCACAGAGCAGCTGGTGAGTTCAAACCACTGACCTTTTGGTTAGCAGCCAAATGCTTTCAACCACTACAGCACTGCAGTTCCTAACTGACGCACTGGTCCCCCCAGTCTCTAAGGTTTTGCATGACTAGGCCCGGCCTGTTTCTGCTGCAGCCTTCCCCTAGCTCTCGGCACTTCGCCACACTGGTCTTCCTCTTCAAGACTTAGGGCCTTCTCATTGTACAGAATACCTACCCCACACATCACCATCACTCCCCTTACTTCACTGTTACCATTCACCCTCACAACTCAAGCAAGACCAGCAGCACCCTTGTTAAGCTATTCAGCACTTTTTCTTCATGGCACTGACCACAATTATAATAATGGAATAGATTTTTTCTTTAATTTTTATTGTAATTTGGGTGAAAGTTTACAGAGCAGATTCATTTTCCATAAAGCATTTCCTACACATTTTGTTTCATGACATTGACTGCAATTCCCCACACTATAACAGCTCTCTCCCCACTTCCTCCCTGTAGTTACCTCTTCCCTGTGTCCTTCTTTTCTATGCATTCCTGACCCTTAAGCTATCTCCCTGTGCAAATACTGCCCTTCTATTCTCCCATGATTGGCGTTCTAAAGAGTGTATCTACCTGATGTAAATGTTCACCCTATGTTGTTGGTGTTTCTATGTGCCTTCGAGTCGGACTAGACTCATAGCGACCCCTCCTTGGGTTTCTGAGGCGGTATCACTACGGAAGTAGATTGCCCAACCTTCCTTCCGAGGAGTGGCTGATGGGTTTGAACCGCCAGCCTTCTGGTTAGCAGTCAAGTGCCTTAGGCATTACGCTACCAGAGCTCCTTGTTCACCCTATATGCCTGTCTAAAAAAATCCAAACTCACCATTGAGTTAATTTTGACACATAGTGATCCTCACTGGGTTGCCAAGACTAAATTCTTTATTGAGTGTTTGATTGTTTTAAAGTCCATCTCCCGCTCTAAGGGCAGAGCTGAGTCTGACTAGTCCACTGCTGTACCCTGAACACCCAGCCCAATGGCCCAGTGTCCTGCTGCATGCATGAATGAATCAACTTCCAAGGTCCCTGTACTGTGTGCCCACCTTGCTGTTTTTGGCTCTTTCCTATACCTGGAAAGGAAAAGAAGGAGCTAGACCTAAAGAAAATAACCCCCTGGGCACAAGGTGCACTTCTAATTTCTTCCACGCACTCTGAGCTCCTGTGGGGAGGGATTGTATCCCTTTTTTCTCCTCTTTTCCAGTCTCTAGCCTAGATTTGGGCCTATATTGAGGACTTAAGTTGGACTTAATGATTAGTGATTGCTATGTTGACTGTCACTGTGGTGGACCATAGAAAGTTACAACTGGAAGGAACCCAAGAGATGATGAGATAGCATAACACAAAACTGCTGAGTCCAGGTAACAGGGTATTAAAGGCACAATAAATAACAGTGTTCCTTCCTTTAAAGGTCATCTTGTCCAATCACCTTTTTTAAAAAAATTTAGTTTAAATGTACAATTTAGTGGTTTTTAGTGAATTGACAAAGTTGTGCAATTGTCACCACTAATTTTAGAAAAGTTCATAACTCCAAAAAGGAACCCTTGCCCAATAGCACACATTCCTCTTTCCTCCCCTACCTCCCAGCTCCAGGCAACCACTAACCATCTTATTTTAAAGGAAAGGAAACTGAGGCCCAGAGAGGGGCAGTGCCTTATCTAAGGTCCTATCACCAGTCAGTGGCACAGCCAGGACTAGAACCTGTTGCTGTTGTGGTCAGGAGGCAGGTCTGAGTTCTCTCTGGCACTCTCAGGCACTCCATGGTGCCTGACATGAAAAGGCCTGTTGAAGGGAGTCTGACAGGTAAGATGACTGTACTGTCTGTAACCAGGCTCTTAACTGTCCTGAGCTGCCCCATGCCCAGTAGGAGCTAAGGGCTTTTGAGGTGTAGGAGAGATGTTCAGGAATTTTTCCAACTTGCACTCTGCTTTCTACAAGAGCCAATGTCCTTTCATAGCTGGCCATACCCTTCCCTGAAGTGGTCACGTGAGCTGCTCCTTACCTCCTTCAGTGCCCACTCAAGGGCCCCCTTCTCACTGAGACCTGCCCTGACAACCCTATTTAAAATTGCAAACAGCCCCATGCCCCTCCCCACTAGCACTTCCTATCCTCCCTTCAGATGGACTTTTCCTCCATGGTGTTTACCACCATCTGACATACTGTATCATTTACCTCTTTATTGGTTATTTGTTACTGGTTATTATCTATCTTCCCCCACTAGAATGTCAGCTCCATGAGAGCAGGGATTTTTAGTCTGTTGTGCTCACTGCTATACCTCAACTCCTAGAACAGTGTCTATTACACAGAAGGTATTTGGTAAATCTTGGTTAAATGAATGAATGACTAAATGAACAAATAGCTGTTCTTGTATACTTGATTCTTATCAGCAGAGTCAGGGGAGAGCTTGTTAGGCATTTTTATAGATAACAGATCTCAGCTGGGACGTAGAAGGAGGGTACTGTCTCCCCCTGACCTGGGTGGGCCCTGCCAGGGGAGGTTGAGATGGGGTCAAGGTGGGCATGAGAACAGGGGCCAGACTCCCTGGGTTTTCCATTGTTTTTAAGACCCCAGAGACCACAGTGAGCCTATGAACCTGGTCTTTCCTCCTTCCTTCAATAAATTAGCAGTTTTCACATTCCATGCTCTAGCCAAAATGGAAAAAGAAGAAAAAAAGGCAGTGCTATTTTTTAAAATGGCCTGAGCTCTGTGAGTTCCAACATGGGAAGTGCTATCCATGATGTCATGGGCCCCGAGGCCCTCTGGGCAGTCTTACTGACACCTCATACGGTGGAATGGGCCCAGGGTCAACGCGTTCTTTGTTCCAAAGCTATATGAGCGCCGTGGGCAGGCAGTGGCTCTGTCTACAAGCCTGGGCCCAGATCCCTGGAGCCAGAACGGAGCCAGGCACTGGGCAGGCAGGGGACTCAGGCTAAGAGCTCAGTAGAGCATCTTGCTCTATCAAAGGTCTTTTATGCCACTTCTCATGGGATCTATGGCAGACCTGAGAGACACACAGGGCGAGCACTCTTACCTGCATCTTTCCATGGGGCAGGGGTCAGAAGTTCAGAGTGGGAAAACGTCCTACCCACAGTCACATAGCAAGGGAGTGGTGGCGTTGGGCTTGAACCCTAGTCCTGTGGGCCACTTGAGAGGGCATGGTCTGTGGCCAAGAGAAGTCGACTGTCTGCAACAAGCTGTGGGAAAAATCACTTCACTAAGTCAAGTCTTCATTGTACAGCTTGGGGGTGGGGAAAAAAAAGGCACAGAGAGGGGCAGGGCCTGGCGGAAGGTCACACAGCCAATCAGCAGACCAGGCGGGGCTGGATGCAGTCTCTGGAGTCCCCACCAGGAGTGTTTCCTACTACATACTGTGCTTAAACGGAAGCTTTCTCAGTGCTCATAGTGGCAGAGACTATAATACTGGACATGGTTACAGGTCAGAGGCAAGGGAGTGGTATGAACGGAGCCTTTCGGAAACAGTTGCAGCCTGGATGGGCTAGAATCAAGTTTTCTCCCTCTGAGTTCACCTCTCACTGCTCCAACCTGCCCTCCAGATAGGCCAGAGCTAACTCTCACTGAACTCATGTTATTATCACTTATTTTATGCCAGCCACTATTCTAAGCACTGCACACATATATAATCATTTAATCCTCTCATGAGTGGCAGGCGGGTCCTCGGTGATGATTAACCTGGAGTCTGACCCTCATCTCGCAGGTCCTGATAGTGACTTAAGATACCTAGAGAAGTCAGGGAGGCTAGCCCTAATCATGTCACTCAAGATTGATGCCACTTCCCAACACTATGATAACTGACACCAGGCAATGTCTCTTTCCACTGACAGGAATGTTCTTGTCCCTTCCCTAGCCTGTGGGAAGCTGTTCCACATGGGCCTGGAATCTTGAGCAAAGGGGCAAGGAGGGCTAGTTCAGAGGGTTGTTCATTCAGACCTTGGTGAAGGAAGCCTGACAACCACCTCCAGCCGCAGCAGGGAGCGCGTCTGTGGGAATGAAAGAGCATGTCTCTCAGACAGCATCTCTTACCTCCAGACAGTGCTGGGCATGCACATGGCCAAAGTGGCTTCTTTGACTCTTGGCTTTTCTCTGGACACCTCCCTCCTTGGTTGCTGCATCTTTCCTCTAGAGGTTAATATTTCTGATGAAAAGGGTTGAAAGAGATTTTCCTGAGCCAATGAGCCTTTCGATTCCTTTACTTCTCACAAGGCAACCTTATACCTTGTGTTTCTAAGAAAGGCCCAGAGAGGGGTGGGAACTTGTCCAAGTTCACACAGCCAGTCAGCAATACAACCAGGATTGAGATAATTCTGGGCTCTCAGATCATTCCCAACCAAACACACTGTCACTTTCAAATAAAAAAAATAAATAATAATTACATGATTATAGAAAAGTTAGAAAATATAGATAAGCAAAAATAAGTATACGTTTGTGTTTTTTTCAGACTTTCAAACTTTTTTTAAAACTTCCACTGCTCTTCCTCATCTCTTCTCTTCCCCTAGGCCTAAGCCACCACCCCCTTAGCCTCAACCATAATCAATACTTCCAACAAGCTAAGATCAAAGGTGATATTGAGTCCCAGCTCCCCACTCATCTCTAGGGTCTGAGGGAGGGATCGTGTCCTACCTCCACACCCACCACCTGTCACTCACCACCTATCTACACTGGATTAGTGGGCAAAGAACTCTAGGTCAGGCTGGGACTCCAGGATGTCAGAACTGGAAGGCCCTTAGTGTGTGCCTTGCTCTCCTCTCCCAGTGCACAGGTGGGGAAACTGAGGCCCAAAGAGGGAAAGGGAGGCCTCCACTTTGCATACAATACATTGGTGCCTGGGTTGAGGCTGGGTGCAGGCCAAGACTCCCCACCTGGTGCTTTCTCCCAGCCGCCTCTGCTCTCCAGGGGTCCCCAGAGGCTTCTCTGCAGACTGCGTCTCCCCACCGCCCACCCCCCATGACCACTCCTCACCTGGTCTTCGTTTGCTCTGTCCTCCAGGGCTCTGTCTGGGGTAATTCTCACCAAGCAGGGTCAGCCCCTTAGGGAGCAGGCAGCTAATGAGCTTCAGATGTTCAGGCCAAATTCGGCTGCACAACAGGCGTATACTCAGATACTCCTGCTGATTGCTGCGGCCTGGCCAGCAGCAGAGAGGAAGCCTCCTCTCCCCTTCACACATTACTTAACTTCTGACTTGGACACAGCAGGTACCAGCGTTTAACCCCAGAAACCCTGGTCAGGCCAGGGCAACTCTTTTGAAGAGATCTGGAAAAAGGCAGGGAAGCTGGAGGACAAATGTATTTGGATCATTCGGGAATTTATTTCTTCTTTCACACCTTTTCTGGATCCAAAGCTGGTGTTTCAACTGAGATAGCAGCAGGGTAGGGGAAGACAGAAGGCAAGCTGCTTGCTGATGGTAGCTCTGTGCACACTCTGTGCGGGGCACAAATACCATCTTCTCCAGTCCTCACAGGAGCCCTGCAAGGGTGGGATGGTCATCTACTTTACAAATAGGAAACTGAGGCTCAGAGAGGTGAAGTGACTTGCCCAAGGCCACACAGCCACTGAGTGACCACACTGGGGTTCTGGCTCACTTCTGTCAGTACTTGCACTCATCCCTGCAAGAACCTGGGATGCTTCCAGAAGACTAGGTGCTATATTGTGATCTCAAAGCTGCAAGAACAGTGAGGGCCCATGGGCTGCACTGGAGTTTCAAACATTGAAACTCCTTGATCTTGAGAAGGCACAGAGTTTCACATTTTAAAAATGGGATAATTATCTCAAGTTCAGGTGAGATAATGTTGTTGTGCCCTGACTCATAGCAATCCCTCCTTGGGCAGTATCACTACCTATGGAAGTAGATTGCCCAACCGTCCTTCCAAGGAGTGGCTAGTGGGCTTGAACTGCCAGCCTTCATGGTTAGCAGTCAAGTGCTGTAGGCACTGCACTACCAGAGCTACCTGGTAAGATAATAGTAACTGCCAATCACTACATCCTCAGCCATGCCTAGATGATGTCCTTGGAGCCAGACCCTCTGCTGGGGGCTTTCCATTTCTTAGCTGTTAGGAACTTAGACTCTAGAGCTCTGCCAATTACTAGCTGTGTGACCCTGGGCAAATTACTTCTCTGTGACTTTCACCTTATCTGTGAAATGAGAATAGAGTTAGTTCCTATCTCATAGGGTTGTTATGAAATGGAATGAGTTAATCTATGTAGAGGGCTTACACAGATGCCTGGCACAGCATATGCACCCAGCACATGTGTTAGCCAATACTGTGGCTCCAACCTTATTGAAATGAGATTATTTTCTCAAACTCACTGCAAAGTGAGGTCATGCAGTACCAAACCAAAAACAAAACCCACTGCCATCAAGTTGATTCCAACTCATAGCTACCTCCTTTGGGTTTCCAAGGCAGTAAATCTTTCCAAAAGTATATTTGCCCAGTCTTCCTTCTGAGGAATGGCTGGGGGTTTGAACCACCAGCCTTCTGGTTAGTAGTCAAATGCCTTAGGCCCTACACCACCAGAACTCCTTTTGTGCATTACAGTGGTTCTCAAATTTAGTGTGGATCAGACTTATCTGGGGGGTTGGGGGACTAGTTAAAAGGAGAGCTGTGCCCTACTCTCAGAGTTTCTGCTTTAGCTGGTCTGGGTTGGGGCCTGAAAATTTGTCAGGTGATGCTGCTGATGGTCTGGGGAACCACAGTTTGAGAACCACTGCTCTAGCAGATCTGAGTGTGGCTCCTGTTATGATCCTAGGGCCAGTAATAGTAGAGGCTCAATAAATAATTTGGTATGTGAGTAAGTGAGAGATTACAGAGAGAGAAAGGATGTTGGACCAAGAGCCCCAGGGGTATAGTCCTGAATCTGCTCCCAATTCCCTGTGGGACCTTGAGCAAGTCACTTTTCCTTTGCAGCCTTGGTTTGCTCCTCAGTAAAACAGGGGTAATGATAACTCTTCCTCCGAGGGTTCTGTGAAGATCAAAAGAAGTCATGTACAAAGAAGTCCTGCCACAACTCTGACACCACAGCAAGGGTGACAGGGTGGTCTTAGTGGAACTTTCCAGGCACTGGGTGCTCATTTTGAGCCTGGTCCTGTACAGACACATCACTGCTGCCCTCCCTTCTCCTAGCACTGAAGGCTACAGTTCATCCGTTCACTTCTTTCTCAAACCTGAGTTGGGATGCCCGTGGCCACACTGTCCCCCATGCCTGGTGGCAGAGGGCAGAAGGCTAGCTGTGGCCACAGGCTGAATAAAAGGGCCTGTGTTCAGGCTGCTCACCTCCCACCCTGTGCCCAGTGGTTTTCTATTTCAGTTGCTGTAAAAATATCACCTTTGATCTTAGCTTGTGGCTCTTTTTTAAAAAAAGAGAAGAATCCACCAGCAGGCTGCGTTTTCATTCTCCACAGACCTTCCTTGCTCTCTCCTGTCTCTCCTCCCATCCTCTCCTCTGTGGGTCACCAGCACCCCCTGGGCAGCCTAATGGGGCCCAGAGCACCTTAGGAATCAGACAGCCAGTGGCCGCCCAGGCTGGCTCTTATTTCTCTGCCTGTCTCTGTTTGCAGAACGAATGGGATAAATGAGGGTGTGTGCGTGTAAAGAACTCCCGCTCTCTCCCCTCCTACCTCTCCCTGCTTCTTCCCTTCCGCTCAGTGGGCCAAGATTCTCCAAGATCCCCTGCTTGGCCGGGTTCAGACTGCTGCTCCAGCCTCCTGTCAAGCGCATGGTATCAATCATAGCCCTGCATCTGTGAAACCTCGAGTCCTCCCCAGAGCAGAGGGAGAAGGAGGAGTGGGGCCTGAATATTTATATCACGTCATCAAGTCAGCCTGCCTGCAGCCCAGATTTGCCTGAAGACTGGCTTCCAGGCCTGATGGCTCTAATACCCCACCTACCCCTTGATGGACACATAGACAACTGTTCCATTCCCAATGTACTTGCCCCTTTCCTCTCTGCAAACTCTAGGAAGATGAACGCATAGGTCACCCATCCCTGGCGGTCTCATATACTCTGGCCCCTGGGCTGGCTGTCCCAGTACATTCCTGGGCCTGCCTGCTCCATGTTGAGACCTCTGAGGGGGAAGACACCTTCTCATCTCCTGGATGCTTCCTGCCAGTGACATCATTCCCAAGGGTCCCAGCTCTGGTAGAAGGGCCAGAGAATCTAGCCATCTCTCTTGGAAATTTCTTAGCTGACAGGCATTTTGTGCCAGTTGGGAGGACAATCAAGCGTTGAACCTCTGACTCACACCAGTCTTTGAACTGTTGTGATGTTTTTCTTTGGTTTCAGCTTTTAGAGTAAGAGATAAAATAGAGTCACTCAACAAACACTTCTCTACATACGCATCACCTGCACCTGGCCCTATACTGACATGGCAGCTGTGCTCCTTTAGGGAGCCCTTCTACTCCCCCACTGGTGGAGACACAGGGGTTAGGCAACCAGGATGATAAGGAGTGCAGGAGCTGTAGGTACCCAGAGGAGACTCTGGTCCAGCTGGGGCACCTGGGAAGTCTACCTTGAGGACATGATATTGAAGTAGAAATGGCAAGGCGGGGGATTTACAGGGAGCGCTTGGCATCCCGGAGAGAATGGGCAGCTTTGAATTGGATGGGCAGCTGGGAGGTTCAAAGTAGAATGAGGAGGGCCTGTTGAGAGGTGAGGAGGGAGGGGTCAGGCCTGATATATGCCGGAGAGTGGAAGGGGAAGAGCTCAGTTGCTAGTCTCAGGACTGAGGAGAGCCACTACTGGGTCTGAGGGATGAATGCCAGTGTGTAGACTGCCCAGGAGGAGGGCCTCTCTGGGGATGCTAAGGGCCAGGCCTGGGCAGAAGAAGTGAAGTCCTGGGTGTGTGTCCAGGCCACAGGCTCGTTTAGCACCAACCACTGCCGCCCAGGGCCCAGACTGAGCTCCTCACAGACCAGCCCACAGCCTGGGCTAGGCAGAGGGTGCAGCCAGGGTGGCCACCACTGGGCAGGGGGTTTGGGAGGCACGTTTGACTCATCAGTGTCCCCAGGGTTCATTCAGCTCAGGGCTGGGACAGAACAGGCGCCAGGGAAAGCGTGTGGTGTGGAGTCAAAGAAGCTTTACAAGCGCTTCCAGCAGACAGACTAGAGGAATTCCTTCCCGCCCTCACATCCTTAGACCTGGGAATAAGAAAGTGTGAGGCTCCAGTGAGCTCCTAAAAGCAAAGGGCCAGCTAATGATACAGCTGTAAAGGGGGTCACTGGGGAAAAGTCCTTCCCCATGCTTTCCTCTCAGTTTCCCCATCTTGAAGCCAAGCTATGTGTGTTTGTAATGATAAGCAATGCGAGCTGGTTGGACGTGGACCACAGGAGCCTGTGAATCAGGGGCCAGCCCAACCCTAACCTTGCACTCTGCAGGGTATGTGTGTGCTGGTGGGAGACTGAGCTCCTCTTTCCTCCCTCTCATCTGGCAGTAAGACAGGGCACATCCCATCACCCTATTTCATTCACCAGGTGGGCAGCCCGGACACGGTCTACATTTCCCGGAGACACTGGCCACTCAAATGATGGCGGGGCTCCACGGAACCCCTGTTTCTCTGGGTCGGTCAGCATCTTTGCTTCCCACAGAGGCATCTCGGGAGAAGCAGGTCACTCTCCACGCACGAGCCTAGTATCCTCGGCCCGTGGACATAGAGCTCTCCGCCTGCGCTCCGCACCAGGCGAAGTGGAAGCGCAGCAAGCAGTGCCAGGCCCCCAGCGCTTTGTGAGGCCAGCCCCGAGCGGGTCTCAGTCAGCGAGTTGCGCCCAGGTTAGGAAGCTGGATGGAGTTTGTATGTCTGACACAGCCCTGACAGAGATTTCAGGCCAAAGCCTTGCGACGTCCGCTTATCCTCCCTTAAAGCTAGATGTCCTGGGACCTAAGGCCCAGGCTGCGTAATGATGGTGATGATGGCAGTCACATCTGCGCTTTAACAAGTTCCGCACAGAGTTTAGGGGGTTTCCCCGCTGCCCTGGCCTTGTAGTTCTCTGGAGTCCAGTCCTATCTCCAGAGTGCGGTGAAAACCCAGTCTCCTCTTCTGCAGATACGTACATTTTTCTAACGCACGCTGGAGTGCATGCACGAGCCCTAGGCTTTCTGTCTGCGTCCATCCCGCAGACGAGAGAGCAGGTGGAGGACAATTCGCCTGGCAGTGCTTGTGCGACAGCTTGGGCTTCCAGAAGCTAGCAAGAAACAAGGAATTAAACTGCGCAGGCTCCGAGACTCCGCCCACTCTACTTAGAAAGTGAACTGATGGGTTTCGTAAGCGGCGGCTCGTTGGTCTAGGGGTATGATTCTCGCTTAGGGTGCGAGAGGTCCCGGGTTCAAATCCCGGACGAGCCCTTCTTTTTCTACTGCTCCGCATCTTTGCTCTCTGGCGTTGAAAGAATTAATGAGAAAAATAACAGTAAATGAGTGAAATTACTCGTCTTCAATGAGCAATTCTGATTTTTGCGTCCCCAACCGTATGTGTTGGAACTACACAGATTCTGTAAGGTACGGGTGCAGAACACAAAAAAACTATTGTAAAAGAGGGGCTCGTCCGGGATTTGAACCCGGGACCTCTCGGACCCAAACCGAGAATCATACCCCTAGACCAACGAGCCAGCTGTTAAATATACCCTTCTTAATTTTACTAGAAAGTAAACCATCAGTGTGAGCATGCGCGTGCGTGAAATGGTTTGATGAAGCATGAACTCTATGTGTGAAAACCCATGTGTCACTGTGCATAGAGTGTCCCGCTCACACGAACATGATCACTCAGGGACTACCAGTGTGCTAGGAGTTTGTTCCCAGGAATTTGCTGCTTGCCTAATCTGCCCAGAAACGCTTCTTCTACTCTCTCCCCTCTCATTCCTTGGTCTGAGTCCGGCTCTTGCCCCTCCGTTAGGCCTCGGCCTCGTTGCGAGCCTCGTCCCCTGACCCAGGAGCCCTGACCTGTGCTCCCCATTCCAGCACCTGGTCTGAAGCGGCAAAATCCGGGTGTTGCCCCCCATGAGGGCGTGTGGGGGCCTCTAGGTACCCGGAGGTGGTGTGCATTTCTGCACCCAGCACGCAGCACCAGGCCTGGCATTCAGCAGGTGCTGAATCTATTCAGGCCGATTATTTGGCACAATACATCAACTTCTAAATGTGAAATGTCAGCACAGGGCGGAGCGAAAGGTGCACAGGCCTGTAGTTGAGAGCAACACAGAAGGTCACCCAGCTGCAAGTAGGAACCGAGGGGCCAGTGCTCCAGAGATGGCCGAGGGCGGCCTCAGCTTTGCAGCCTAGTGCCAAGCTATGATTAATACTGGCCTAGGCAGCAAGAGGACCGAGGCTTTGCGCCTTCCTCAAACAATGAATAGAGCTTCTAACACCGAGTCAGAAGAACTGGATATATATAATATTATTATATTTTTTGTATTAACTAACGTCGCTCCCACACAGCACCTTTCATCCTTCCCCTCAGTGCCAAAGCTCCCTGGAACTTTCCCCCATCTCTCTTTGCTCAGCACTAGGCACCAGACTGGAAGCTCTATGGGGGCAGGAGCCAAATCCAAGTCCTTTCTGTCTTCAGCATTTGGCACAGGACTTGGTCTAGAATAGCAATAATTATTAATGATCAGCTGTGATTTCATGAGCTACATTCTATTTAATTCTCATAACTCTACAAGGTAAGAAATATCCTCCCCATTTCACTGATGAATAAAAGAATCTGAGGGGTTCTGTGTTTTGTTTATGGTTACAAAGACACAAGTGGCAAAGCTAGGACTGAAATTCAGACCTCAGACATCCCTTGGTGCCCGACTTGCTTTTCCCCTATATATATATATATATATATATATGCAGTTCCACATATATACATGTATATTTATGACATATTTATATTCACATTTGTTTTCCAGGAAATATCTGAAATTGTGTGGAGATCATTTATAAGGAACAGGGCAATTCCCGACATTCATATGTCCCTGAGTCACTAACCCCCACATAACTCCTGGCTCTGCTGCAGTTTGCTGCTTCTGAAAATGATATTACTTCAGCCTGTCCCAGCAAGGCCTCCATTTTATGTACATTCCTGTCTGAACACTTGAGAAGGATTCACAGAGTGGGCCAACAGCCTTGCAGTTTTTCAGGCACTTTTTAAGTTGCACGTGAGTAGTGAATGCAGGAAGGTAGAGATATCTTAAGCCTTACCATGTGGAAAGCACACAGTAAGTAATTTTAGATATTTTCTGACTGACTCCTCTCAACAGCCATGTTGAGATTTACAGTCATCCCCATTTTACTGATGAGAATGCTGAGGTCAGGGAAGTGGAGTGACTTTCTTAAGGACACACATTCACTAATTGTTGGAATTGCAATTGCTCATATATTGAACTGACTTCTGGTGCCAGACCCTTTGCTAAAAAACCCAACCCTCAAACCCACTGCCATCGAATCGATTCCAACTTTCTAAGGCTACAAATCTTTATGGAAGCAGAATGCCTCATCTTTCTCCTGTACAGAAACTGTCCACATTTTGGTTAGCAGCCAAAAGCTTTAACCACTGCACCACCACAGCTCCTAGACTCTTTGCTGTGAGCTGAAAATTCAGAGTGAGGAGTGCCTAGCCTCTGCCTTCTGGAATTTTACTAGTATTTGGATCTGTCTGACACCATGTCAAGAGCTCTTTCCAGCAAACCACAGCCTTTGTCCTTTGAAACACTGCTTTGTCCTCCCTTCTATGAGGATATACACAGTCATTCTAGTTCATTCCCTACTTCTTGAAGTCTTCTCCCCATCCACAGCTTATGGCTTCTCTCTCTAGTTACCTTCATTCAAACAATTCTGGAAATGCCCGCTTCCTCAGGCAGCCTTCCTTGATTGTTCCAACCTACAGTCCCCTGCTCCCCCTTCCTCCTACCTATTGCTCTCCTTCACATGTACTTATTCCTTGGTCAATCCAGATAGGAAGCACCTTGAGAGCACAGAATATGGCCAGTTTCTCTCTGGGTCTTCTGCATGAGGCTAAGTGCTTGGAAAATGTTTGTTGATTTATCATCCATCATTGATAAGACAGAAAATAGGAACTGGGAAAAGAGTATGGAACATGGATGGAGTGAAATAGAATTCGGACCTAGGTTCACATATAACCTGTGCCACTATGTGTCTACAAATCATTGCCTTTTAAATCATTACCTCTCTATAAACCTCAGTTCCTTCCTTGTAAATTAGGATAATCATCCCTGCCTCTCTCACAGCCCTGCAGGAGAATCAGAGGTGAGAATGGTTGTAAAAGCCATATCCTTTAGGGAGTGTCCTCAAATTCACTGTATGTCCTTGGCAAGGCATGGCCCTCCCTGGGCTTTCTTCCCCTCCAGTTGCCCAGAGGACCACTATGGTTCCTCCCAGCTCTGCTCCCACCTTGACCCAGACCTCCAGATTCTGCTCTGGCTCCAGCACATGAAAGCCTGGTTGAAGGCCCCCATCTTCCTGGTGTCTCAGTCTACAGAGGTCCTGGCAGGCCCAGGCCTCTCCAGCTGGCCAGCCCAGGCCAGGGACCTTCCTGGGAGCCTGTAGGGCTCCAGACTTCCTGGAGCCAGGAAGGGAAGGGCTAGGAGATGGCTCAGGCCTCAAGCCCCACAGAGGCTGCTGCTGCTCTGCCAACCCACAGCGGGGAGGGGAGCAGATCACAGGGGCATCCAGTGAAATAGGGCAAACCTGGCACAGAGCTTCAGCAGGCACACAGGCCCCAGCTGAAGGGCTGAGGACAGCGCTCTCAACCTACCTCTGCACCTCTAGACCCCTCTATACTCCTGATTTGCTGCTGAGTGACCTCAGTTTTCCCCTCTGTAAGATGGAAATGGTAACCTCACTTCACAGCACTGTTGGGAGATAATGACAGTTTTCAGACCCCCCCGACATTGCCCAGCTCAGGCCACACTGTCTGTCACCTGGTCTATGCCAGTGGCATCCCAGCTTTCAAAATAATGCCTTTGTGACACATGGCTAAGAAGCCACCACTACCATCCTCCTAAGATGAAGACAGAGCTGTGAGGCTTGACTTTATGAAGCTATCAGAGCTGAGAACAGGCTGGGAGCTGTTATCAGGAGTCAGCTCCAGATGCCCTACTGTACTCAAGGCCTGGGCATCGAAAGAGTCCAAGGAGACATGTTGCCTCCAGCCACCCCTCCTTGCCTCCTGTCTTCTCCCCCATCTCCTGACTCAGAGGTGAGAGGAGAAGAGAGGAAAGGGAGAGAACGGAGGGGAAGGAAAGCACTGCTGCCTCAGTGACTCTCCATGGCCCATATGGGGCTCCCACCTGGCCCAAGCTGCCCCCTCTCCCAGACCTCCACTCCAGAGTCCCCTTGGGCTGTGTCAGGATCAAAACTCCCAGTCTAGGCACTTGCCAGGCTGCACACAGAGCTACAAATGAATCATCAACCTCATGCCCCAGCCTGGGAAATTAAAAGACACTTAAACTCTATTCCCAGTGAGAATGCCTTGCATCTTCCCCAGAGTAAGGGGACTTCTCCACCAGCCTCACCTCCCCGCAAGCCATGAACATACAAGGTTGTTTGTCCTCGTGTTTGGGGATGATCTTAGGCAGTCCTTTCACACTAGCCAAATTTGAGCTCAGTTGGAAGGCTGGGCTGGCTTCCCAATCCCTCCATGATCAGCTGGGGAACCCTGAACATGTCACTCAAGCTCTCAGAGCTGTATTATAAAAGAGAAAGTTGGAGGAAGAAAATGAGGAAGTGCAGGTGAAAGTCTTGGAGGGCTGTCAAATAACGCTGACTGCCTGATCTGTGGGAGCTCTGGTGGGGCAGTGCCTAAGGCATTTGACTGGTAACCAGAAGGCTGGCAGTTCAAACCCACCTGTCACTCCTCAGAAGAGAGGTTGGACAATCTACTTCCGTAGAGATACTGCCTCGGAAACCCAAGGAGGGGTCGCTATGACTCGGGAAAACGACTCAACGGCAGTGAGACCCTATCTGAGCAGTCAGGGTACAGCGCAGCTTGAAGCTCCTCTGCTTATTCTCAGTAAATGACCTTTCCTTGCCCCCACTCCTGATAGACAGATGCCATCAGAGGACCAAGTAGGCCTGGAGCATCCTTGCTCTACTACCTGCTAGCCATGCAGCTGCCCTGCCAGGACTGTAAGGTTGTTGGTCATTGGGAAATGATAAAAACTTGTGCTTGGAAGCTGTTATGACTGTTGAGTGTCTGGGGGTTTGATCTGCCCACGACCTAGTCCCGCCAGCTGCAGGTCTCTGCCCAGAACCTGGCTCCTCCATGAAGCTTCCCAGACACCCTGGTCCACTCCCCTTCTACCCCACTCCACCCTTCCACTTCAACTTCTACAAACTTTTTTTTTTTTTAATGTTTTAATAGGTATCCATCTGACATTTATTTATATTTGTTTTCAATTGACATGAAATCAATTCACGAAAGACTAACCAGTTTAAAGTGGCATTTAGTATGTTTACAATGCAGACATCACCTCTATCTGGTTCCAACATTTTCATCACCCCAAAAGGAAACTCCATATCCATTAAGCATCACTCCCCATTCTCTCCTCCCCTCTGCCCTTGGCAACCACCAATCTGCTTTCTGTCTCTGTAGATTTTCCTATTCTATATATTTCATAGAAATGAAATCATACAATATGTGACCTTTTCTGGTTTCTTTCATTCAGCATAATGTTTTCAAGATTCAGCCACATTGTAACATGTGTCAAAACTTTCTTCTTCTTTTATGGTTGAATAATATTTCATTGAATGTATATACCACAATTTGTTTATCCACTTATCCATTGATGGACATTTGAGTTGTTTCTCCCTTTTGGCTATTATGAATAGTGCTGTTATGAACTTGCGTGTGCATGTATTTGTTTTCAGTAATTTTGGGTATATACCTTGTCTTCCCCAGAGTAAAGGGACTTCCCCACCAGCCTCACTTCCCCCCAAACCATGAACACACAAGGTTGTTTGTCCTCGTGTTTGGGGTGATCTTAGGAAGTCCATCTCCTAGCCCTTCCCTTCCTGGCTCCAGGAAGTCTGGAGCCCTACAGGCTCCCAGGAAGGTCCCTGGCCTGGCTGGCCAGCTGGAGAGGCCTGGGCCTGCCAGGACCTCCCTCTGTAGACTGACACCAGGAAGATGGGGGCCTTCAACCAGGCTTTCATGTGCTAGAGCCAGAGCAGGGTCTGGAGGTCTGGGTCAAGGTGGGAGCAGTGCCAGGTTTGTCCTGTTTCACTGGATGCCCCTGTGACTGCTCCCCTCCCCACTGTCGGTTGGCAGGGCAGCGGCAGCCCATGTGGGGCAGCCAGGCATCCAGGTGAGCAGAGGAAGGGACACAGGCTCCACCCCCATCAGCCAGAAAAGCTGGGGAAAGAGAAGCCAGGGGGAGGAGAGAGCAGAGCAGCAGCCAGGCATCCAGATAAGGGCTGGGAGGAACCCAGGCCCCACCTCACCAGCCAGGAAAGCAGGGGAAAGAGAAGCCAGAGGGAAGAGAGCAGAACAGCTGCCAGGCATCCAGATAAGGGGGGGGGGGGACCCAGGGCCCACCCTCATCAACCAGGAAAGTGGGGGAAAGAGAAGACAGAGGCGACTGGCAACAGAGTAGAGCAGCCTCAGGGATACTGGTAAGGGGAGTACTATTGTGGCTTGCGTGTTGCTGTGAAGCTTGAGGTTGTGCCATTGGTGTTTCAAGTGCCAGCAGGGTTGCACATGGTGCGCAGGTTTCGATGCAGCTTATAGACTGAGACAGACTAGGAAGAAGGAAGAGGCCATCCACTTCTCAAAGAATTGGCCAGGGCAAACCTTATGAATAGCAGAGAAACACTGTCTGATACATTACTCCACAACTTTATGAATAGCCCAGAAACATTCTCTGATGTAGTGAAGGGTGACGAGCCCCTTAGGTCAGAAGGCTTTCAAAATATGAGTAGAAAAGAGCTGCATCATCAGAGTAGGACCAACCTTACTGATATGGATAAAGTAAAGTTTTCGAGACCTCCATTTGCTGACGTGGCATGACTCAAATTGAGGAGCAAGAGCTGCAAACATCCATTAATAATAGGAACATGGAATGTATGAAGTATGGATCTAGGAAAATTGGAAGTTGTCAAAAATGAGATGGAATGCATAAAGATTGATATTTTAGGCATTAGTGAGCTGAAACAGACTGGTTTGGGACATTTTGAATCAGACAACCACATGATCCACTATGCTAGGAATGACAATTTAAAGAGTAATGGCGTGGCATTCATCATCACAAAGGATGTTGCGAGATCTGTCCTGAAGTACAATGCTGTCAGTGATAGGATAATATCCATATGCCTACCAGAAAGCTCAGTAAATATGACTCTTATTCAAATTTATGCACCAACCACCAACGCCAAAGATGAGGAAATTGAAGATTTTTATCAACTTCTGCAGTCTGAAATTGACCAAACATTCCATCAAGATGTGTTAATTATCACTGGTGACTGGAATGCAAAAAAACAACAAAAACAAAAACAAAGAAGAATCACTGGTAGTTGGAAAATTTGGCCTTGGTGACAGAAATAACACTGGAGATCACATGATAGAATTTTACAAGACCAATGACTTACTCATTGCAAATATGTTTTTTCAACAACATAAATGGTGGCTATACACATGGACTTCACCAGATGGTGTACACAGGAATCGGATTGACTACACCTGTGGCAAGAGGCAATGGAAAAGCTCAATATCTTCAGGCAAACCAAGGGAAGGAGTTGATTGTGAAACAGACCATCAACTGCTCATATGCAAGTTCAACTTGAAGTTGAAGACAATTAAAACAAATTCACGAGAGCCAAAATACAATCTTGAATATATCCCTCCTGAATTTAGAGACCATCTACAGAATAGATTTGATGCATTGAACACCAATGACTGAAAACCAGAAGAATTGTGGGATGACATCAAGAACATCATCCATGAAGAAAGCAAGAGGTCATTTAAAAGATGAGAAAAGAAGAAAAGACCAAAATGGATGACAGAAGACACTCTGAAACTTGCCCTTGAACAGAGAGTAGTTAAAGCAAATGAAAGAAATGACAAGATAACAGAGCTGAACAGAAGATTTCAAAGAGCAGCTCGAGCAGACACAGTCAATTACTATAATGAAATGTGTGAAGACCTGGAGTTAGAAAACCAAAAGGGAAGAACATGCTTGGCATTTCTCAAGCTGAAAGAACTGAGGAAAAAATTTAAGCCTTGAGTTGCAATACTGAAAGATTCTATGGGCAAAATATGGAATGATGCAGGAAGCATCAAAAGAAGATGGAAGGAATACACAGTCACTGTACCAAAAAGACCTGATTGATGTTCATCCATTTCAGGAGGTGGCATATGATCAAGAACCAATGGTATTGAAGGAAGAAGTCAAAGATGCACTGGAGGAATTGGCAAAGAACAAGGCTCCAAGAATTGATGGAATACCCATTGAGATATTTCAACAAACAGCTGCCCCACTGGAGGTACTCACTTGGTTATGCCAAGAGATTTGGAAGACAGCTATCTGGCCAATTGACTGGAAGAGATCCGTATTTGTAACCATTCCAAAGAAAGGTGACCCCACAGAAAGGGGAGATTGTCGAACAATATCACACATAAGTAAAATCTTACTGAAGACAATTAAAAAATGGTTGTAGCAGTATATTGACAGAACTTCCAGAAGTGCAGGCTGGATTCAGAAGAGGATGTGGAACAAGGGATATTATTACTGATGTCAGATGGATCTTGGCTCAAAGCAGAGAATACCAGAAAGATGTTTACTTGTGTTTTATTGACTATTCAAAAGCATTTGATTGTGTGGATCATAACAAATTATGGATAACATTGAGAAGAATGAGAATTCCAGAACACTTAATTGTACCCATGAGGAACCTGTACATAGACCAGGAGGTACAGGTCTATGTTCGAACAGAACAAGGAGACACTGCATGGTTTAAAGTCAAGAAGAGAGTGCATCAGGGTTGTATCTTGCACCATACTTATTCAATCTATACGCTAAGCAAATAATCTGAGAAGCTGGACTATATGAAGAAGAACGTGGCATCAGGATTGGAGGAAGGCTCATTACAATCTGCAATACGCTGATGACACAACTTTGCTTGCTGAAAGTGAGGATGACTTGAAGCACTTACTGATGAAGATTGAAGAATACAGTCTGCAGTAGGGATTATACCTCAATTAAAAGAAAACAAAAATTCTCACAACTGGACCTATAAGCAGCATCACAATAAATGGAGAAAAGATTGAAGTTGTCAAAGAGTTCACATTGCTTGGTTCTACAATCGGCGCCAATGGAAGCAGCAGTCAGGACATCGGATGATGTATAGCACTGGGCAAATCAGCTGCAAAGGACCTCTTTCAAGAGCTGAGGACAGAGATGTTTCCTTGAAGACTAAGGTGTATCTGATACAAGCCATAGTATTTTCAATCGCCTCATATGTCATGTGAGAGCTGGATGATGAATAAAGAAGACCGAAGAAGAATTGATGCTTTTGAGTTGCGATGCTGGCAAAGAATGCTGGAAGTACCATGGACTGCTAAAAGAACAGATCTGTCCTGGAGGAAGTGCAGCCGGAATGCTCCTTGGAAGCGAGAATGGCCAGACATCGTCTCACCTACTTTGGTCATGTTGTCAGAAGGGACCATTCCCTGGAGAAGGATGTCATGCTTGGTAAGGTGGAGAGTCAATGAGGGAGGGGAAGGCCTTCAACAAGATGGATTGACACAGTGGCTGTGGCGATGGGCTCAAGTATAGCGAGGATCGTGGAGCTGGCGTGGGACCGAGAAGTGTTCCCTTGTGCTGCGCCTAGGGTCGCTATGAATTGGAGGCAACTCGACAGCACATAACAAGAACAACATCAACCTTGTCTTAGTTATCTAGTGCTGTTTTAACATAACTACCACAAGCGGATGGCTCTACTAAACAGACAATCGTTTTCTCACAGTTCTGGAAGCTAAAAGTCTGAATTCAGACCTCAAGCTCTACAGGAAGGCTTTGTCTGTAGTCTCAGAGCACGGTCCTTGTCTCTTCAGCTCCTGCTTCCTGGTTCTGTGGAGAGCTCCATGTACCTAGGCATCAATCTTACCCCATCTGCTTCTCTCACTTGATTGTTTAATCTCTTTTATATCAAGAGAGATTGACTCAAGATATACTCTACACTAATCCTGTCTCATCAACACAATAAGACAACCCATTCCCAAATGGGATTATAATCACAAACATAGAGATTAGGAATTACAGCTATATAACGGGGGGTGTGGTAGACACAATTCAATCCATAATACCAAACTCACTACCATAGAGTCAGATCTGACTCCTAGTGACCCCTCCTTGGGTTTCCAAGGCAATATCACTACTGAAGTATATTGCCCAACTTTCTTTCCAAGGAGTGGTTGGTGGGTTTGACTGCCAGCCTTCTGGTTAGCAGTCAAATGCTTTAGGCACTACACCACCAGAGCTACTGGCTCAGAAACCCAGGTTAGATACAACTTGATGGCAGTTAGTTTTAGCCTCTTTTTCACCCAGCTGTGCCTGAGGGGTGGTGGTTATCAGTAGAGGCAGTGCTGAGGGTCAAAGGTGATGAGGGCACTAGTGTGACATTGGGAGTGGCTCTGGCAGCATCCTATAAAGCCTCTCTGAGCCTGAGTGGCCAGAAAAGCAGGTGTAGAGTAGGGGTCCTGGAGAAGGGAAGTGACTTGCCCAAGGCCACCCAATCATCCCTCAGGACCCTCCTTTGACTACCATATCCCTTATTCCTGAGGCCAGGAGCTAAGTAAGGACCTTGGACTCAGCTGCCATGCCTCTCAGAGGCTCTCAGGAGCCTATTCCAATCCCCTGATTCTTCCTAAAACTTCTACTATTCTAAGCTCCCAGTTGTAGGAGTTTGTGAATTGTGTGACATGAGGGAGGGCTTTTGGCGGGCCAGCTGTTTATGAAAGCTGATTTCAGGATGGGATATAAAGAGTACTGGTTATACTCCTTTGAACCAAAATATCACTGCTTTTTCCACTCTATCACACCACTTAGGAGCTCTGGTAGCATAGTGCCTAAGACACTTGACTGCTAACCAGAAGGCTGGCAGTTCAAACCCACCAGCCACTCCTCAGAAGGAAGATTGGGCAATCTACTTCCATAGTGATGCTGCCTTGACACCCCAAGGAGGGGTCGCTATGACAACAACAACATCACACCACCTACCTTAACCAAAAAATCAAACTCGCTGCCATAGAGTTCCAACTCATAGAGACCTCTCCTTGGGTTTCTGAGGTGGTATCTCTATATTGCCCTACCTTCCTTCTGAGGAGCTCTGGTAGCACAGTGCCTAAGGCACTTGACTGCTAGGTTCAAACCCACCAGCCACTCCTCGGAAGGAAGATGGGGCAATCTACTTCAGTAGTGATACTGCCTTGGAAACTGGTGGGTTTGAACCGCCAGCCTTCTGGTTAGCAGTCAAATGCCTTAGGCACTACGCATCTACATTACCTACATTAAATCACTTATTCAGATGAAGGTATTGAAAGCCTCTGTTAAAATGAAAATCTGTTATTTTCTAGACTTCTTATGAAATATCAGTTGAGCTGGTATCTTTAAAAAAACTCACTGCCTTCCAGTTGGATCCGATTCATAGCAACACCTCCTTGGGTTTCTGAGGCAGTATCTCTATGAAGTAGATTGTCCAGTCTTCCTTCCAAGGATGGACAAATATAATGACTTTAAACTTTTGTTTTTAACTGTAGAAACTTTTATCAAACAATTTATCAAATGGTTGAAAAAAGAGAGGCATTTGCTGAACTTCCTGGATGGATGGGAGCGGTGTGGGTGGGGGGCAGGGCTTCAAGGAGCTAGTGGCCCCAAAGCAGATCCTTAATGAATGGCTGGAATTTTGCCAGGGGGAGATGTGGAAAGGGCATTCCAGGTAGAGAGACCAAAAGATGGTGAGAGGAAGGCAAGTGGACTGATGGAAGAGGCACCAGAGTGGGAGAAGTAGCTGAAGAAGGGCTGGGCTAGAGCAAGGTTTAGTGAGTCTAACTGCTTGCCAGGCTGGAGAGGATGAGGTCTGGCCATCAATGTCTAGCAGGGGACAGACAGAGTGTTCAGGGTATTGGTGGCAGTGTGGGGTGAAGCACCAGGGCTGTGGGGCACTGAGCCTGGGAGGGGGTGCCCCCACAAGCTGGGTCAGGGAAGGCTTCCTGGAGGAGCTATGTGATGTCCATGTTGTGTCTTAAAGTGGGAGTCAGCACTTTGGGGAGACATTCCAGTCAGAGGGGTCAGTGTGAGCAGAGGTTGTGTGGGCTCCTTTGAAGGGAGGTTCTAAGCAGAGAAATAGAGCACCCTGCCCTGTGTAGTGCCTAAGGCATTTGACTCCTAACCAGAAGGCTGGCAGTTCAAACCCACCAACCACTCCTCAGAAGGAAGATGGGGCAATCTACTTCCATAGTGATACTGCCTCGGAAACCCAAGGTGGGGTAGCTATGAGTCGGGTCCAACTCATAACACATAACAACTCATAGCATATAACAACAACAACACAACAGCCCTGCCTACACTAGTATGTGGCCCAGCTCCCTTTACCCACTGCTCCCAGCATAACTCCTTATAGTTTATCCTTTCCCAGATCCCCTCCGAATGCCCTCTGAAGCTCATCTGGGACCCAGGCTTTGCCCTGCTCCTCTCCCCATAGCTCCCCATCATCCTCAAGGTAAAGTCCAAGTTTCCCATGAGGGAATCTAAAGCCTGCATCATCTGAGCCCTGTCAAGCTCTCCAGTCTCCAAGAGGCAAAGGAAGGTGAGGTTGGGGGCACATGGCCCCGCTACCTCCTCCGGATGGAGCAGGCGGAACTTCCCGAGATAAGGGCGGCCCACAATGGGGGGCTGTGTGGTGCAGGCTGTCTCCTCCACCAGAGGAAATGAATGGCCTCCGCATCATTAATCCACAGTGGCCTGAGGCACCCTTTTCTGGGGCGACCCACAGTGGGCAGAGGAGGAGATGTCCCCACCCTCCTACACACTGTCCCAGTCATAGAGGCTGGGTCTGCCACTTCAGGCCTGCCTACAACTCCTACCATACACACAAGCAGGGCGCTGGGCAGAAAAACAGAGGAGGAGGCAGCTCCAGTTTTGGGAAGCAGTTTCCAGGTTCACTGTGTGACTGCGCCCCAACAACTATGTGACATGAGCAAGCACCTCATCCTTTCTAGACCCCCTGGCCCCCTCATTGATCCCCAGGCTCCCTCCTTCTCAGTGGTTCTGGGAGTCTGAGGACAACACATGCCTGTCATTCTTGTCTTCCCACCCCTGTCAGCACAAGGTTCTCTGGACACACTCTATCTAAATGTGGGAGTTCCCTCCAATGGTAGGATTTGAGGCCCAGGCAAGATCGCTAGGGGAGATGTTTTGGGTTTTGTAGGCTAAGTCACTGCAACTGAGGTCAGTGAGAAGAACACATGGCCTTGTGCCACTCTGGGCCTCAGTTTCCCCTTCTGTGCCATAAGAGGTGAGACTCAATAGTCAGTCTCTGATGGGCTGAGTGGTGGCTCGGAGGAGGACATTTTTTCCCCTAAGCATTGAAGGACACTCTCTTGGCATAAGGGAGGGAACCCCCATCCCATGAGTGATGCAAGATAGGGCTAGATGGACACCCAGTGGCATCACTAGGGTTGGTGTCACCCAGAGCAGTAACTCATAGTGTCTGTTGCCTTTCCCCAGGGACCTCCTCCTGTACCAAACCATAAAGAAGTTTAGTAATGTTTATTATCAATTTTCATCATAGAGTAATATGTGATAAAGATAGTTGTGAATTGCTTAAATGTAATATTCTTTAGATTCTATGAATTCTAACAACAAAATTGCTTTGTAAAATTGTTTTACACTTAATTACAACATTATAAGTTACAACATTGTTAGTAACTAAGTTTAAGCCACTTTTTTTTTTTCCTCTTTTTTCTTTAATTACTACTTTGTGGTAGTTATGTTTGTGTGTCAACTTGACTAGGCTTGGTTGAGTGGCTGGGCAGCTGGATGTAGTCTTCCCCATGATGAGACTGGTAATCAACTCCATGGTGGAATCTACTATGAGCAGCTGAGTAGCTGTCTTTGGGTATGTGGTCTGCTTCCTCTTTATAAGGAGAAGCTTTGAGAATGGTCTCTAACCTTTGGCACGTTTGGACCCTGCATGTAGCTGTGTCGTTGCTCAGCAGCCTGCTATGCTGTGCCGGCTTTGGGACCTACAATGCACTTAAGTAAATGGCCTGCCATGTGGTTTGGTAACATCAGGACTGTGCCTTTTTACTTGTCAACCTTGGGGCTTCTCAGCCTCAGCAGCTGGCAGCTGTCTGGGTGAAGAAACGCTTCCAGGTCCAGTGGGCTGGGAGCAGGAGGCAGAGCTGGACCCCAAGGTTGAGAAGCTTTCACCCAGCCCCTAGAGCCTGGCACTTGAACTTAGACTTGAAACCTCCAAATTGTAAGAATAAACTCCTGTTTGTTAAGGCCATCCCATTTGTGGTATATTCCTGTCAGAGCAGCACTAGGTAACCAGAACATACTTCTTTCTCAAAAAGTTATTGGTGCAGGTTCACAAATACTAATCACCACAATATTGTAGTTAAAACACCAGAAAATTTGACAAAATTAACAACTATAAAACACCAGCAGCAATGGAAACAGCAGGACATGCATGTAGCCTGCAGACGAAACCATGTGATTCAAAGCACCATTGTAATTGGGTAACAATGACAGCTCTGACCAGAGCACATCAGAATGGTCAAAAGTAAATTAGCACAGAGGTTTAGCCTTGTAGGTATACTGACACCTAAGCTGGGCTTACAGAAAGTGTTTTTATTGTTTTAACTAACTACAGGGATATTTTAATAGACATAGTAAATTTTTGCTGAAACACTGCATGAAAACTTTATCATCATTTTGGTGTCTGACAGTGTCACCTGATGTATTCTGTACCCCCTGCACCCCTCCTTGTGATGCCACTATGGACACCAGTGAAGATGCAGTATAGAGGGTAGTAGTGTTAGATAAAGGCCTGCAGAGACTTGAGTGTGAGTCTGAGTATGTCCCAAGCTTCAAACCCTGTCATTTTGGAGCTCTGTTCCCAGGGGCAGCCTGGGACAGGTGAATGGAGCTCAGAAGGGTGGCCTGAGGGAGAACAGAGTGGAGCCTGGGAGTGAGGGCAGCTGAGAGCAGGAGGATGGATAGGGGACACTAACACTTCCAGGAGAGGAGGTGGCTCCTAATCAGAGAAGTGGGAGGGAGCATGGGGAGGGGTGTCTGGAGAGGGTGGGAGGATGGGCTGGTGAGCCAAGCCTGGGGCTCAGGGCAGAGGCGAGAAGCAGGAGAGCCTGCTGGGGTGGGGGAGGAGGCAGGAGTAAGTAGAAGGTAAAAGGGAGAGGAGGGGCAGGTTCTTGGATCTGGGAAGTGGGGGTGAGGGGCAAAGTCCAGAGGGGAAATGCTAGATGGAGAAGGGTGCCTGAGAGATGGGAAAAAGGAAGTCTCTTCCATGGAACAGGCCAGGAGAAGGCTGAGAGCAAGAATGGAAGCAGATGCAGGTAAGTTTGGAGCGACTGGAGGTTAAGTCATGCTCCCTGTGAAGCAAAGGTGGTACCATCTGGTGCAAGTGGAGAGCCTTGAGGGGTAAAGTTTTGTTGCTGAGAGAAGAAAGAGAGAGAGAAGGCTGATTAGAGTATATGGAAGACTTCACCTCTGAGGACCAAGCTCAAGTGAATCCAGACCCACACCAGCCTGTAGCGCTAATTATAGCTGACAGGTCGTGGTCATGGGAGCCAAGGCATGAGCCCAGGTGGTCTGACTCCAGAATCCTAGCTCTTAATCATTACACTCAACTCCTTTATGATAGCTATAAATATTTATAGAGAACTTACTAAGTACCAGGCATTGCACCAAGCTTTTTACATGTGTTAACTTGTTTAAGTCTCATTACTACCCTATGAGACAGGTATGATTACACATACAGACACAAGTGGCTCCACAGGCACACAGACAACATACAGATATACAGACACACATGGACATATATAGATACACGTACAGATATACATGGACATACAGATACACAGACGTACATTGGTTCACACCCAACCTCAAGTGATGGGAGAGGGGCGGGAGCCAGCTTGATTGAGAGCGCTCTCCCTCCCTCTAGCTCCCCATCATTCTCTACCTCCCCACTCCCATTCCTCTGGCAGGATGCCAAACCTCTTCCTTCTTTCTCCTTTGTTAATGGTTTTCAGATTATCTTCCTATGCCCCTCAAAGTCCTGACTCATCCTCCCTGTAGGAGTAGAGGAGATTGAGGAATCTAAGTCCCTGGCTCATATGATAGAGGATTCCAGGCCATAACCCCAGGGTTGGCTATTGGGTGCTGGGGACTCCTGCCATGCCTCACCTGCAGCCCAAGCCCTCCTGGGAAAAGGCTCCCAGAGCTGGGTGCTGGCAGCCAGAGCAGAGAGATGCCCCTCCAGCGTTTGACTGGGATGACTTGGGAGTCTTGGAAGACCCCAGGTTCATCACCCCTGGGCTGTGCTTGGCTAGCCAGAAGGAGAGCCTGGACTTCTACAGCTCTTCCTGCCTCCTGTCATGCCCCACTCCCTCATGGAGGCTCTTCCAGCCCTTCTTGACCCCCAAAGATAGACAGTTGTCTCCCTTACCCCAGGCCATTCAACTGCACAGACCAAACTCCCTTTGGGGACCCCCTGGGCTGCACAGATTTTGTTCATTCATGAACATGAATGGCTTCAATTAGGAGTTTCTAGTCCCTTATCTATAATTAGGGAGTTCCCAGTCCTCCGTGATTCAGTCCCAGCCTTACAGCCCTGTGATTCAGTCCCAGCCTTACAGCCCCGTATCAGGGAAAGTCTGTGCTGGAAGGGCTTTGGGCATCCCTAAGCTCTGACGAGGAAGCATAGGCTGCTGGATCCCAGAGAAGGAACCCTTAACCAGATGGTTCTCAACCCTGACTGCAAGTCAGAAGCACCTGTGGAATCCCTGGAGATTCTGAAGCTCTTTACACTGGGGTTGAGATCATTGCCCTAACCTGTTACAGCGGGGAGGCTTCTCAGAAGAGATGGCACTGAGTGGGTTTTGAAGGATGAGTAAGAGTTACAGGCTGCAGAGTTTTGAGAGAGAAAAGGGCTCTAGATAGAGGAAACAGTGTCTCAGAGCCCCAGAGGTGGGAATGGGAAAGCTGGAGGGTAGGTGTGCGTAATCAAACCCTACTAGCCAACATTGGAGAACTGTGTAAAATTCTGCTTTGGGGCCAAAACCAACAGAGGTACAGCAGACACCCCTGTGCACCCTTCCTGCCATCATTCCCACACCCACCAGAGACCTTCTCAGCCCATCAATTAACAGCTTAAATTTTACAGGGTGGCCAAGGCTGAGCACCATCCCTTCTTCCACATCCACCAAGGCAGGAAGCCCAGAGTCCCCTGAGGAGACATCTGCTTCAGTCCCAAAGGTACCAAATGGAGCTTCCAGAGACAGTCAGGAAACATTGTTCTTTAGGCTCTGCTTTGTGGATAGTGGGGACTTGGGCCATGCGGATTGTGTACCAGGTGTGTGTGTGTGTGTGTGTGTGTGTGTGGTTTGTCCTCATTTTCCTCATCAGTGAATTGGGGATAATGGCACCTGCCTTGCTCATATTAAAATCATCATTAGAAAACTGTGAGGATGATAGAAAGCTGAGGCAATAAGAGCTATCATTCATTGAACATGTAAAAAAACAAACCAAATTCACTGCCATCAAGTTGGATCCGACTCATAGCGACCCATCCTTGGGTTTCTGAGGTGGTATCACTATGAAAGTAGATTGCCCAACCTTCCTTCCGAGGAGTGGCTGGTGGGTTTGAACTGCCAGCCTTCTGGTCAGCAGTCAAGTGCCTTAGGCCCTATGCTACCAGAATTCCTCTAACTGCCAAATGCAGGATCCACATGGGAGGTGGTGGTGGACTTGGGAGTAATGGCCTTAAGCCCATGGGAGAAGGGGATCTTCCTAGAAGACAGTGAGGCACAAATAGAGAAGACCCTGCTCAGAGGTGCAGGTGACACAGTATTTCAGGGGGATGGAGGGCATGTGTGTCGTTCTGCTGCCCACCTCCAAACCGTCTTTGTGTTTGAAGGGAATCTCTCTCTGAATCCTAGCAAGAGCCAGGGTCCCATGTCTGCTACAGAAGCTGAAGTATAGTCCCTCTTGGCCCTCAATCACCTCTCCCACTCAGTGTACAAGAGTGTCCCTACCCCCCTGCTCCCTATACAAAGCCCCTCACTACCCACACCCTGTACCAAGTGCTCTCCCACCCCCCAATCCTGGCTGTTCTAAGGTTCCCCCGCCCATTCTACTCCCTGCACCAAGGCATAGGACCCAGGCTTAGCCAATCAGGTGCCCAGTGGGGGGTTTTGAATCTTGAAGGAGAGACCTTAGTGCTACAAGGGCAGTGGGGAAATTCTTGTGGGAGGTAGGTGGGGGAAAAGGTAGGAGGAGGAAAGAAGTGAGCAAATGTATTCATTCAAGAATTTGAATGATTTACTGAATCTTAATATAAAACAAATATAGTGTGAATGAATGAGTGAGTGAGAAAATCATCATGTGAATGTGTGTGCCCAGCCCCTGGTGACCTGAGCAGCTTCCAGGTGGGGCAGAGGGCCTGGCAGGGACTCTGGGTGGGCATATCAGGTTCAATCACAGGGGTGTCCTTTGAATTCTAATTCAGAGGCCAGGCAGGGGGTCTGGTCCCTGACAGGCTGCCCACCCCATAAAAGCCCCGATTTACACGCCAGCCGCATGTTGAACACGATGCCGTCTGCACCTTGTTTATTTACTTGTGAGAGCCAGGTTGTGTCAGCTCCTCTGTCCTTTCCATCTCCATATGTTCAAACCCCACATGGTGAAGAAGACAGATGCCTTGGAATAATTTTGCGTGAAATTGCCGTAGAAAACTATTTGGCCCACATTTGATTTCACCTCTGTTACAGCGTAATTTGTTATCCTGAAACATGAGGCAGCTGGAGGCCTGGAGGAACAGATGTAACTGGGGGAAGTGAGGGCTCCCAGGCAGGAAAGGTGGCGTCACAGAGTGGTGGCACAGCCTCGCTTCTCCTGGGCAGGCCTGCTCCTGACCTGACCTGTGCCCCTCACAGTGGGGAGTTCATGGAGCCTCTCTGGGCTCTGGTTTCCCTGTCTGTAAAATGGGGACAAGGGCACCTACCTCCTGAAGCTGTTCTGAGGATTGAATGAAATAATTCACATAAAGAATATAGCATAGTGCTTGGCCCATAGGAAGGGCTCGGTAAACGTTTGCTATTATTCCTGGAAGGGAATAAGATAAGGAGCCCTGGTAGTGCAGTGGTTAAGTGCTCAGTTGCTAGTTGAAAAGTCGGTGGTTCAAACCCATCCAGTAGCTCTTTGGGAAAAAGATCTGGCAATCTGTTCTTGTAACAATTGTAACCTAAAAAACCCTATGGGGCAGTTCTACTCTATTACATCCTCTGTGGACTGGATGTCACCTAACAATAAAGGCAACAGCATTATTCCTGGAAGAGATGTTTGTCCAAGTGAGGTTATTTGTTTGTTTGTTTTCTCTTTAAATGTTATTTTGTTGTTGTTGAGAATATACACAGAAAAATATATACCAATTCAAAACAGACACCAGTTTCTACACATACAATGTAGTGACATTGATTGCATTCTTCAAGTTGTGCAACTATTTTCACCCTCCTTTTCTGAGATGTCCTTCCCTCATTAACATAAACTCATTGCCCCCTAAATTTCCTATTCAATCTTTTGAGTAACTGTTGTCACTTTGATTCTACATAAGATAAACTATTGTTCCATTTTATGAAGACTTCAGGGATATTTCTGTTTAAGATTTAAAGATTCTCTCAGGGCAATAGGGAGTCCAACCACCCTTCATGGTTCCAGAAAGTCTAGAGTCCATGAGCATTTGCAATTCTGTTTTGCATTTTCTCTCCTTTGATCAGGATTCTTCTATGGAATCTTTGATAAAATGTTCAGCAATGGTAGCCAGGCACCATCCAGTTCTGGACTCATTGCAGAGGAGGCTGTTTTTCATGGGGGCAACACATTCCATATCTTCCTCCTATTTCTGACTCTCCATCTTCTTCTTGTTCCAGGTGAATAGAGACCAATTGTTGTGCCTTGGATGGGTGCTTGCAAACTATTAAGACCCCAGGCAGTATGCAATGAACTAAGAGGTAGAACAGAAGCACTAAACATGTTATTAGGCCAGTTAACTAGGATGTCCCATGAAACTCTGACCCTAAATTTCCAAACCAAGGAACCAAAACCCATGAAGTGTTTAGTAGAACACAAGCAGTTTCAGTAGCTATATATACTTTTTTTCATTGTTGTAAATATATCTACTACACAATTTTTGCCAATTCAACTTTTTATACAGATATACAACTTATTGACAGAAATCATAATATTGGGAGCTCTGGTGGCTTAGTGCCTAAGGCATTTTACTGCTAACCAGAAGGCTTGTGGTTCAAACCCACCAGCCACTCCTTGGAAAGAAGATTGAGCAATCTACTCCCATAGTGATACCTCCTTGGAAACCCAAGGAGGCGTCACTATATTGGTTGTCGTTAATGTGATTTTTCTATCACCATTAATCCCTCTTTTCCTCTTCCCTCCCACCACTGGTAACCACAAGTAAAATTTGGTCTCTACACATTTGCCTTTTCTCATCTGTTTACATAAATGAGATCATATAATATTTGTCCTTTCGATTGACTTATTTTGCTTAACATAATGTCTTTAATGGATTTCAGAAGAGACTCTGAAACTTGCTCTTGAATAGAGAGTAGCTAAAGCATATGGAAAAAATGATGAAATAAAAGAGCTGAGCAGAAGATCCCAAAGGACAGCTCAAGAAGACAAAGTAAAATCTTATAATGAAATGTGCAAAGACCTGGAATTAAAAAACTGAAAGGGAAGAACATGCTCAGCATTTCTCATGCTGAAAGAACTAAAGGAAAAATTCAAGCTTCAAATTGCAATATTGAAGGATTCTAAGGGCAAAATATTGAACAATGCAGGTAATATCAAAAGAAGATGGAAGGAATACACAGAGTCATGGTACCAAAAAGAATTGGTCAGCATTCATCCATTTCAAGAGGTAGCATATGATCGGGAACCAATGGTATTGAAGGAAGAAGTCCAAGCTGCACTGAAGGCACTGGTGAAAAATAAGGCTCCAGGAATTGATGGAATACCAATTATTAAGTTTCAACAAATGGATGCAGTGCTGGAGATGAATATTCATCTATGCTAACAACTTTGGAAGATAGCTACCTGGCCAACCAACTGGAAGAGATCCATATTGTGTCCATCCCAAAGAAAGGTGATACAACAGAATGTGGAAATTATCTGTGGTAGTTCAGTTTCTGTGTCAACTTGGCTAGGCCTGGTTGAGTGTCTGGGCATCTGGATGTAGTATTCCCTATGATGAGACTAGTCATCAACTCGATGGTGGAATCTACTATGAACAGCTGAGTAGCTGCCTTAAGGATGTGGTCTGCTTCCTGTATATAAGGAGAAGCCTTGGGGAATGGTCTCTAGCTTATGGCACTCTTAAATTCTGCATGTAGCTGTGTCATTGTTCAGCAGCCTGCCATGCTCTACCAACCTTGGGACTTTCAGTGGACTTGAATTAATGGCTTGCTGTGTGGTTTGGTAACATTGGGACTGTGCCTTTTTACTTGTCAACCTTGGGCTTGTCAGCCTCAGCAGCCAGCAGCTATCTGAGTGAAGAAAAGTCTCTAGCTTCAGTTGGCCAGGAGCAGGAGGCAGAGCTGAAGCCCAAGGTTGAGAAGCTTTCATTCAGCCCCTAGATCCTGGCACTTTGAACTCAGACTTAAAGCCTCCAAACTGTTAGAGAAGAAATTCCTGTTTGTTCAGACCATCCCATTTGTGGTATATACTTGTCAGAGTGGCACTCAGTAACCAAAACATTATCAAACAATATCATTAATATCACATGCAAATAAAATTTTGCTGAAGATAATTCAAAATGTTTACAGCAGTAGACTGACAGAGAACTTTCAGAAATTCAAGCTGGACTCAGAAGAGGACGTGGAATGAGGGATATCATTGCTGATGTTGGGTGGATCTTGGGTGAAAATCGAGAATACCAGAAATATGTTTACCTGTGTTTTATTGACTATGCAAAGGCATTGGACTGTGTGGATCATAACAAATTACGGATAATATTGAGAAGAATGGAAATTCCAGAACACTTAATTGTGCTCATGAGAAACTTCTCCATAGATTACAAGGCTGTTATTTGAATAGAACAAGGGGATACTGCATGGTTTAAAATCGGAAGGGTGTGTGTTGGGGTTATATTTTTTCACTATACTTATTTAATCTGCATGCTGAGCAAATAAGCCGAGAAGCTGGACTATATAAAGAAGAATGCAGCTTCAGGATTGGAGGAAGATTCATTAACAACTTGAGATGTGCACATGGCACAACCTTGCCTGCTGAGAGTGAAGATGACTTTAAGCACTAAGATCAAAGTCTACAGTCTTCAGTATGGATTACACCGTAACATAAAGAAAACAAAAATCCTCACAACTCGGCCAATAAGGAACATCATGATAAATGGAGAAAAGATTGAAGTTGTCAGGGATTTCATTTTCCTTGAATCCACAATCAACATCCATGGAAGCAGCAGTCAAGAAATTAGACGTTGTATTACATTGGGCAAATCTGCTGCAAAAGACCTCTTTAAAGTATTAAAGAGCAAAAATGTCACTTTGAAGACTAGGGTGTGCCTGATCCAAACCATGGTTTTTTCAGTTGCTTCACATGCATGTGAAAGCTGGACAATGAATTAGGAAGATCAAAGAAGAGATGATGCCTTTAAATTGTGGTGCTGGCAAAGAATACTGAAAATGCCAGGGATTACCAGCAGAATGAACAAATCTGTCCTGGAAGAAGTGCAGCCAGAACGCTCCTTAGAAGTGAAACTTTGTCTCACCCACTTTGGTCATGTTGTCAGAAAGGACCAATCCCTGGAGAAGGATGTCATGCTTGGTAAAGTGATGGGTCAGAGAAAAAGGGGAAGACTCTCAGAAAGACGGATTGACACAGTGGCTTCAATGACAGGCTCAAGCATAGCAAGGATTGTGAGGTTGGCACAGGACCTGGCAGTGTTTTATTCTGTTGGGCATGGGGTCACTGAGTCGGGGCTGACTCGATGACACCTAACAACGTCTTCTAGCTCCATCCGTACTGTAGAATGTATCAAGACTTCACTTCTCTTACTGGCTGAGTAGTATTCCATTGTATGTTATGTACCGTATTTTGTTTATCCATTCACCACTGATGAAATTTAGGTTGTTTCTACTTTTTGGCTACTATGAATAGTGCTGCCTTAAACACTGGTGTACAAGTTTCTTTTTGAGAGTCCGTTTTCAAGTCTTTTGGGTATATACCTAGAAGTAGAATTTCTAGGTCACGTGGTAGTTCTATGTGTAGTTTTTTGAGGAACCAACATACTGTTTTCCACAGCAGCTGTACCATTTTGCACTCCCACCTGCAGTGGATAAGGGTTTCATTTTCTCCACATCCTCACCAATGTTTGTCCGAGTAAAAAGCATGAATAGAAGTGATCTATGTTAAGAGGTGTGTTTTCTAGTCAACATTAGCAAAGACACAGGGGTCTGGAACTATCACTTGGTGAACCAGAATCCAGGGAAGGAGGCTGGACACAGTGAGAGAATTGGTGGGACCACTCATAAAGGGCTATGAATGCCAGGGCAACAGGGAGCCACAGAAGAATTATGAGCTAGAACAATCTGATTCACCTATTACAAAGCATCCTCAGGGCTGGGAGAGAAGCTTGGTCAAGCCTACAGAGCCAACACTATCCCTCTATCCTCTGTCATCTGGGTCTTTGGATCTCAGGACCTATTGAGTGAGGAGTTTCCCCTTTTGGGCAGAGGATCAGAAGCAGCCTGGGGAATCACCAGTATTTGGGAGGCATAGGAAGCTACAGGGACTAAGGGAAGGGCAAAACTCTGATCAGGAAAAGAAGACCCGCAGGTACCATGGCTCACAGTGGAGATGACAGGCTGAGCTGAGGCAGGCCTTGGGACCAGAGACAAGGGGGTGGCTTTGAAACTTTTAAAGAGAGAGTATCTCCTAGCCAGTCCTCCTGGGTGCAATGAAGCAAAAGGTGGATGAGTGAATGCTGGCTGCCAGGAAAACCTAGACGAGAAACAGAAGCCCAGGGAATGAAGAGAAAACAGGGCAGGCCAGCTGTGGGCCAGGTGTGGAGGAGGGGGTCACACAGACCCACGAGTACAGAGTGGGCATCTCTGCCCAGGCCACCTGGCTGCCCAAGGGTCACAAGAATGGAAGGGGTTCCTTGGAAAGCCTCTGGCCTCATTTCTGCAGCCATAAAGACAGTCTTCCAGAATTGACTTCTATCTGTGCCACAGCAGAAGTCCAGACAGGACAAAGGTTTCTTCAAGGTCATTTAGGGGGTCCACAGCAGAGTGGAAGTGGTATCCCATGCCTTCTGCCTCCCAATCCCCAGCTCTCCCACCACCTGAACTGCACAGTGTGGACCCTGCACAGGGTGGACTGTTTGGGGTCCTCCCCGCCCCATGCACCAGAGGTATAGGCATAAAAATGCCTGTGGAATGATAAGGAATGTCCACTCTTTCAGCCTCAGGCAGGTCAAGGCTCCTGTAAAGCCAAGAATTTCATGGACACTAGAATATGGGGAAGTGGGGTTATGGGGGTGGGGGTGAGAAGAGGCATTGGAGACCTGGGTCTGATTCCCAGCCAGTGCACCTCATGCACAGTCCCCATTTGCCTGTCAGTGGTGGCTTGCATGTTGCTATGATGCTAAACACACTTCAGTGGAGCTTCCATACTAAGACAAACTAGGAAAACCCTATGGAGCACAATGGAAATTTGTCCATCATACGTTCGTGGGGATGACACAGGACCAAACAGCGTTTGATTGTCCATGGAGTTACCATAAGTGGAAGGTTGACTAGAGGCAGCTAAGAATAGGAGATGGGAGGTGGGGTGGTTAGAGTTTGGAGCCCTTTGGAAGGGTGAATAGCACCAGCCAAAAAAAGGAATGAAGTACTGGTGCATACCGTAACACGGATGAACCTTGAAAACAAGATGTTAAGTGAAAAAAGCCAGATACAAAAGGCTGCATATTGTATGGTGCCATTTATATGAAACATCCAGAATGTTGTTATGTTGTTAGGTGCCATCAAGTTTGCTCCAACTCATGGAAACCCCACATACAACAGAACAAAACTCTGCCCAGTCCTGTGCCAGCCTCACAATCCTTGCTATAACTGAGCACATCATTGCAGCCATTCTGTCAATCCATCTCATTGAAGGTCTTTTCCCTATACTTTACCAAGCATGATATGCCTTCTGATAACACGACCAAAGTAGGTGAGACGAAGTCTGGCCATTCTTGCTTCCAAGGAGCATTCTGGTGCACTTCTTCCAGGACGGATTTGTTCTTTTAGTAGTCCAGGGTTCTTTCAGTATTCTTTGCCAGCACTATAACTCAAAAGCATCAACTCTTCTTCAGTCTTCCTTGTTCGTTGTCCAGCTCTCACATGCGTATGAGGTGATTGAAAATACCATGGCTTGGGTTAGGTGCACCCTAGTCTTCAAGGAGACATCTTTGCTCTTCAGCACTTGAAAAGGTCTCTTGCAGCAGATTTTCCCAGTGCAATACATTGTCTGATGTCTTGACTACTGCTTCCATTGGTGTTGATTGTGGAACCAAGTAATATGAAATCTTTAACAACTTCAATCTTTTCTCCATTTATTGTGATGCTGCATATTGGTTCAGATGTGAGGATTTTCATTTTATTTATGTTGAGATGTAATCCATACTGCAGACTGAAGTCTTTAATCTTCATCAGTAAGTGCTTCATGTCATCCTTACTTTCAGCAAGCAAAGTTGTATCATCAGCATATCGCAGGCTGTTGAGTGTTCCTCCAATCCTGATGCCACATTCTTCCTCAGCTTCTCAGATTATTTGTTCAGCATACAGATTGAATAAATATGGTGAAAGGATACAACCCTGGTGTACTCCCCTTCTGATTTGAAGCCATGCAGTATCCCCTTGTTCTGTTTGAACAACAGCTTCTTGGTCTATGTACAGGTTCCTGATGAGCACAATCAGTGTTCTGGAATTCCCATTCTTCTCATAATTTGTTATGATCAACACAATCAAATGCTTTTGCATAGTCAATAAGACACAAGTAAACATCTTTCTGGTATTCTTTGCTTTCAGCCAAGATCCAACTGATGTCAGCAATGATATCCCTCATTCCACGTCGTTTTCTGAATCCAGCTTGCATTTCTGGAAGTTCCCTGTTAGTACACTGCTGCAAATGTTTTGAATTATCTTCAGCAAGATTTTACTTGCATGTGATATTAATGATATTGTTTAATAATTGCCACATTCTGTGGCACCTCTTTTCTTTGGAATAAGAACAAATATGGATCTTTTTCAGTCAGTTGCCCAGGTAGCTGTCTTCCAAATTTTTTGGCATAGACAAGTGAGTGTCTTCAGTGTGGCATCTTTTTGTTTAAACATCTCAATGGGTATTCCATCAATTCCTGGAGCCTTGTTCTTTGCCAATTCCTTCAGTGCAGCTTCAACTTCTTCTTTCAACACCATTTGTTCTTAATCACATGTACCTCCTGAAATGGATGAACATAGACCAATTCTTTTTGGTACAGTGACTCTGTGTATTCCTTCAATCTTCTTTTGATGCTTCCTGCATCATTCCATATTTTGCCCATAGAATCTTTCAATATTTCAACTTGAGGCTTGAATTTTTTCTTTAGTTCTTTCAGCTTGAGAAATGCCAAGCGTGTTCTCCCCTTTTGGTTTTCTAACTCTATGTCTTTGCACATTTCATTTTAATAATTGACTTTGTCTTCTTGAGCTGCTTTTAATATCTTCTGTTCAGCTCTTTTATCTTGTCATTTCTTCCATTTGCTTTAGCTACTCCAAGGGCAAGTTTCAGAGTCTCTTCTGACATCCATCTTGGTCTTTTCTTCCTTTCCCGTCATTTTAATGACCTGTTGCTTTCCTCATGGATGATGTTCCTACTTTGTTTTTCTTCTTCAGCAGTGCTTTGTTTATCTGAGGTCTCTTTCCTTTCCATGTAAAGTTAGTGATTGGTTTTTCCATATCCCTAAAGAATGTTGATGTGATCTGG
>NW_006921661.1:4810771-4812246 GCF_000298275.1 Orycteropus afer afer | reverse complement strand
CTTTGATTTCCCTTTCTTGCCTTATGGCCCTGGCTAAGACTTCCAGTACAATGTTGAATAGAAGTGGTGACAGTGGGCATCCTTGTCTGGTTCCTGTTCTCATTGATGATGTTCTAGATGTCATGCCACAGTTCCTCTGGTTTTTGGTCATTGGTGTTCAGTGGATCAAATCTATTCTTTAGGTGATCTCTAAATTCAGGAGGAATATAATCTAGGGCATATTTTGGCTCTTGTGAACTCGTTTTAATTGTCTTCAGCTTAAACTTAAACTTGCATATGAGCAATTGATGGTCTGTTCCACAGTAAGCTCCTGACCTTGTTTTGGCTGAAGATATTGAGCTTCTCCATTGTCTCTTTCCACAGATGTAGTTGATCTGATTCCTGTGTACTCTATCTGGTGAAGTCCATGTGTATAGTCATTGTTTGTGTTGTTGAAAAAAGGTATTTGCAATGAATAAGTTGTTGGTCTTGCAAAATTCTATCATGAGATCTCCAGCATTATCTCTATTACCACGGCCATATTTTCCAACTACTGGTGATTCTTGTTTCCAATTTTTGCATTCCAACCACTAGTGATAATCAACACATCTTGATTATATGTTTGGTTAATTTCAGACTGCAAAAGTTGGTAAAAATCTTCAATTTCCTCATCTTTGGCTTTGATGGTTGGTGGATAAATTTGAATAATAATAGTATTAACTGGTCTTCTTTGTAGACATATGGATATTATCTTATCACTGACAGCATTGTTCTTCAGGATAGATTTTGAAACATTTTTTTGTGACGATGACTGCCATGCCATTCCTCTTCAATTTGTCATTCCTAGCATAGAAGATCATATGGTTGTCTGATTCAGAATTACAAAACTGGTCCATTTCAGGTCACTAATGCCTAGAATACTGATCTTTATGTGTTCCATTTCATTTTTGGCAACTTTCAGTTTTCCTAGATTCATACTTGGTACATTCCATGTTCCAATTATTAATGGATGTTTGCAGCTCTTTCTTCCCATTTTGAATCATGCCACATCAGCAGATGAAGGTCCCAAAAGCTTTACTCTATCCACATCACTAAGGTCGGCTCTACTCTGAGGAGGCAGCTCTTTTCCAGGCATATTTTGAGTGCCTTCGGACCTGACAGGCTCATCTTCTGGCACTACATTGGACAATGTTTGGGGGCTATTAATAAAGTTTTCCAGTAGTATGTCAGACAGTGTTTCACTACTGTTCATCAGGTTTTCACTGGCCAATTCTCTAAGAAGTGGATGGCCCCTTCCTTGTTCTGAGTTTGTCTTAGTCTGAAAGCTCTGCTGAAACCTGTCCACCATGGGTGACCCTGCTGGTATTTGAAATACTGGTGGCATAGCCTCCAGCCTCACAGCAACATGCAAGCCACCACAGTATGACAAACTGACAGAAGAGACAAAGGAAATGTTGTTGTTGTTGTTGTTGTTATGTGCCATCAAGTCAGCCCTG
>NW_006921661.1:4807931-4808982 GCF_000298275.1 Orycteropus afer afer | reverse complement strand
AGGTGGAACAATGTTTTGTATAGTATGTTATGCCAATTGAGCTTGATGTCCCCTGCGACTATGGTCCCAAGCCCACGGGTTCAACTACTCTGGTCCCTGTGGGTAGCTGGCTGTGACCAAGCAGAATACACCACTTTCTTTGAAAGATAGAACAACTGGAAAGAAACTCAACAAAGATGCAGAAGAGCTAAACAGCACACTGCACCAACTTGGCCTTATATACATCTATATACCTTATAGACAGAACACTTCACCCAACAGCAGCACAATATACATTCTTTTCCAGTGCACATGGAATGTTTTCCATGATAGACCATATGTTAGGCCATAAAGCAAGCCTTAATAAATTTAAAAACATCGAAACACTGCAAAGCATCTTCTCAGGTCATAATGCTATCAAATTAGAAATCAACAATAGGAAGATCAACAGGAAAATAGAATTATTTCAAAATAAAGACATAAAAAATCAGATGGTCATATTTCTGAGTGTCTATTTGTGAGCTCCATTGTGTTACACTGATCTATGTACCTATCCCTCCAACAGTAATACATAGTCCTTGTTACTGTAGCTAAATAATAAGTCTTCCAGTAAGATGAGTAATTGTTCCCACTTTAGTGTTCTTTTCCAAAGTTATTTTATTGCAGCTCTTTTGGCCTTTCACATAAATATTAGAATTATCTTGTCTGTATCAACAACAAAAAAAATGTAGCTGAGATTTTGATAGGAATTGCATTAAACCTATAGACCACTCCTCACTAGCTGACATGGTTAAGTTCTAAAGACCAGATCATTATACAAAACTCAGCATTATGCAAAAATGGAGGATGACCACATCAGATCACAAAATGGAGGATGATTACATCATTATATACTGTCAAATGACAACATTACATAACTGCCAGAGCACTGAGAATCATGACAAGCCAAAATGACACATAACCTTAACCATCACAGACTGCATTGCACTTGCCATGCACCAAGGTGTTCCTTTGTTGTTGTTGTTGTTATGTGCCGTCGAGTCAAACCCGACTCATAGTGACCCCTCCTTGG
>NW_006921661.1:4801901-4807831 GCF_000298275.1 Orycteropus afer afer | reverse complement strand
GGGTTTGAACCACCAGCCTTCTGGTTAGCAGTCAAGTGCTTTAGCCACTATGCTACCAGAGCTCCAAAGGAAATAGACAAAGGAATTCTATCCAGAATTGTCCCAATTATAAGTTATAGGCTTAGGGCAGTGGGAATAGGTGTGCATATAGAGGTGTGTGTGTGTGGTGTAGGGGACATGGCCCTGAAGGGAAATGGGCAGCAAGGGATGGTAGGGGGTTTTGCTTGTGGGGAGGATGAATTACATCCCTCTGAAGAGGTAAGTCACAGGCACTATGTGGACAAAGCTGAGAGTTGCGTACTGCTGACATGAATTCAAGGAGAGTTCTAGTAGGATGAAATGGTCCGCCTAGTTTTAAACTGCAATAAATTAGCTGTTAAGACTCTCAGGTGAGCTTAGGCCAAAATGGTTATTCACCTTAAGGACACAGTACGTTTGGTGGAATCCCTGGGCAGGGATCAAGGATGCCTTGATCTCTTGAGAACTAGAAAAACAGCCAGGAGTTAAAGTGGGCAGGGCCAGGTCTTACCTCATCACTGCCTCTCCTTGTAGCCAGATTTCTGGACTCACTGTGGGGAGGATGGACAACCTGTAGCCCTTCCTTCATCAGTCCCTCAATATCAGTCACACCTGGAGACTAACTTCAGCTTACTCCAGTCCCCAAATCTAGCCAGAGAGCATGTGATTGGGCCAGCCTGGGTCATGTGTCTATGCTGAACCAATCAGCTGGGGCCAGGAGTCAGGCTCACAGTTAGGTAAATATGGCTTCTAGGGCCCCACCTCTCAGGGTGACCAAGGAGAAGGCATTCTTAGAGGGCTACACTCACTCTAGAAGGTATCTAGGTACCAGTAAAAACCAAAGATCAATCAGATTAAGAGGAGGAAATGAGTTCGTGATGATATAAAAGGAGAATATCTGACACATTTTAAAAGCATAGGCACAGAAGGAATGGAATACAAAATAAAGAAAAAGCAACAGAAACATTCCAAAGCTCTCCCACAGCTGAGGCCTCTCAGGACTCATGTTCCTGGCTCATGGTAGAAGGGAAAAGAACAGAGAGCAGATACTTTGGCAGCCTGGTATAGTGGGACCACCACTACCACCTCACTACACATATCCACACCAGTGTGACCCTGCCTTCCCCACTCAGCACTGTGCCTCCTGGAAATTTGGTAACCTCTCTGGGCCTCCATTTCCTCATCTGCCAGACGGGGGCACTAATCAGTCTTACTGTTCAGTTTAATCCTATAATGAATAAATGAGACTAAACTCACTGCCATCAAGTTGATTCCAACTCATAGTGACCCCTTTGGGTTTCTGAGGCAATAGATCTTTATGGAAGTGTTGTTGTTGTTGTTATGTGCTGTTGAGTTGGACCCGACTCATAACGACCCCTCCTTGGGTTTCCAAAGTGATATCACTACGGAAGTAGATTGCCCAACCTTCTTTCCGAGAAGTGGCTGGTAGATTGCCCACTCTTACTTCCACAGAGTGGCTGGTGGGTTTGAACCACCAGCCTTCTGGTTAGCAGTCAAATGCCTTAGGCACTACAAGACTACACATTTTAATAAGGGCCTGGCCCAGGGTCTAACAAACAATAGCTACTTAACATTTGCTAGTTCTTGCCACTTCTCTCCTCCTACACCAAATCCCACTAACTTTAAATAAAGGACCTGCCTCCTGGTGGGACCGGGGCTTCATTTACTCTAAGAGCTGCTATTTCCCTTGGAAGCCAGGAACACATCCAAATGAGAGCACAGATGCCATCCGAGGGCCCCTGACTGGGCAGTACTTTTGCCTAAACCAGTGCCCTAGGAAGTACTAAGGACCCTAATAAAGTCAGCTAGCATCAGCTTAATATGCTTACACGATTCACATTGCTAGCTCAGAAGCTTGCTAGCTCAGAAGCAACGGTATCTATCTGATCTCCTCACCCGCCTAGTTCTCTGGTGGCTGCTGGGAGACACCAAGCCCTTTATGGATGTTTGTCTGACAGACGTAAACACAGGCCTGGAGCTGCTCCCCTCCCCCCGCCCCAACTAGATGGCTGGCTGCTGGCTCACAGCATAGAAATTCCATCTGCCTAGATCTCTGAGGGAGAGTTGCTCAGCTCAGGCTTGGGAACCACACGGGCCTTGGGGACCCTGGAGCCCTGAGTTCATCTTTGACTCCTCCCTGTCCCAGCCCTACCAATTCCTCCTGGAATCTCTATTTGGGTTTGGTTTGGGGTTGGAGTTTGTTTCCATTCAGGGCAACCTGATCCCACTCCAGCCCCCAAGCCCCCCACTGCCTCTGGCCTCCTTGCCCCTCTGGAGGGGGCTTGACTTTGCTGACATGCTGACAGAGCAGGCTGCTCCAGACCTCCCACCAAGGGCACAGGGAGGTTTGGCCGACTTTGATGTCCTGAAAGGAGGCCCCCTGCCTCAACCCCCTCTCCTCCAATTCGTAAATAAGTCAGAGACTGTGTGAAGACAAAATGCCACCCAGTGGAGTAAAGCACAAAAAGAAAAACAGCCTGAGGGAGACAGAATAGCCAGGCTTTAGACACTTCTTAGGGAGCCCTGGTGGCTCATTGGTTAAGCACTCGGCAGTGAATCAAAAGGTTGGTGGTTCGAACCTATCCAGTGGCTCTTCTGCAGAAAGACCTGGTGATTGCTTCTGTAAAGATTGCAGCCAAGGAAACCTTATGGGGCAGTTCTACTCTGTCAGACAGAGTCACTATGAGTTTAAAATTGACTCAAGGGCACCTAGCAACAACAACAGACACCTCTTGGCCAACTCCTCACTGGAAGACACCCACCCTCCTGGAGGTGGCTCAAATGACAACATTAATATCTGACCTAACTGAAGCCAGTGGCTGGACCACGTGATTGCTGCCAACGCACAGACAATATTCATTACTTTTTAACATTTACTGTTACCTCTGGTCCAGGCATTGTGCTGTAGATTAAAAAGTGAATAAAATAGAGTCCTATTGTCAAGTAGCCTGAGTCCTGGGGACCAGATTCTAGGTGAGTAAACATCAGAGAGGAAAGACACACCCGGGTCTGGTGAAGCCCGGACCTAACCAAGAGTGCTGCTCTCTTTACAGGTAAGGAAACTGAGACTAAGGCTATGATGTGAACACACAAGATTTGTGTTAGGGAGAGTTTGTGGGATGGAAATAGATACCCCAGAAACGCTGCTACTCAGGACTTAACCAGAGGACTTATCTGTGCCCTCCCCAAGGCCTGAGATCAGCATCCTTTGTCCCTGGATGTCTGGTTTTCCTGCCTTCCACCTCTGAATCCTGTCACACAGCTTTTCAGAGAGACCACCACTGTTACAGACCCTGGATGCCTCACATCAGGAGAAAGTGTAAACATGGAGAAGATACATGCTAGCCATTTACTGAGCACTTAAAATTATATTTAGCACAAGGAGACTGTAATGGTGGATACATGACATTATGCATTTGTCAGAACCCGTAAGACTGGACTCTATTGTAAACAGTGGAGTTTAGCTAGTAATCATGAATCAGTATTAGTTCATCAATTGCAACAAATGTACCGCACAAATGAATGACTTTAATAGAAGGAGAAAGAAGCCGTGGTAGCACCATGAAATACTCGGCTGCTAACCAAAAGTTGGCAGTTTCAACCAACTGAGCAGCTCTGGGAGAGAAAGACCTGGCACTCTGCTTCCACCAAGACTACAGCCAAGAAAACCCTATTAAGTGGTTTCTACTCTGTCACATAGGGTCACAGTGAATTGACTTGGCAATATTCAACAATAATAACAGGAGAAACTGTGTGCAGGGGTGGGAGGGGGAATATGGGAGCTCACTATACTTTCTGCACGATTTTTTTTGTAAATCTAAAACTTCTTTTAAAAATAAAACTACTCTAAAATATACATTCTATGAATAATTTTTTTTAAAAATTACCATGCCCTTGCTGTGATGAAATTGGAGGTGAGGAGGTAGAGAACCTCGTCCAAAATAGCAAGCCTGTGGAGCCGCAGAACTGGGATCAACTCAGGTAACCTTGTTGCCAGAGCCTTCCTCCTAACACTGACCTGGCAGCTTCTGAGTCTTGTGTAGGGCAGGAGTCCCTGCCAGCAGGGCCACAGCTTTCCTGGGTTCTCATTCGCTGTGTGACCCCAGACAAGAGGGCTTTTGAGGGTACTGTAGGAGGTGGACTCTTGTGTCCAACCAGAAGTTTTTGGCACCAACAAGCTCAGGATTCTAGGATTCCATATTCAAAGATTCCAAGCTGTAAATGCAATCTCTGGTTTTAACACACTGTAATACTAAGATATCATTATTGTGGGTCTCTATGATGCAAGGATTGTAGGATTCTAGGATTACATACTAGTCTAAGATTCCATTACCCATTATCCTGTGATTCCAAGATCCCAGAATTCTAAGTTCCCCTGAGACCTTAGGCTCTGAGGAATAGGAAAATCCAGCTGGGGTAGTACCGCAGGGGGTGAAGAGGCAGCGTTTCCATCCTACTGTATTTTCTAACAACAGCAGTGTGTTTGGTTTTCATTGCATTCAAAGGAAAGCACTGGGCTTGGCCAAGCCACATCAGAGCATGAGTTCATCCGCCCCAGGCAGGACAGACTACAGTGCCAGACCAAGGAGGAAGCACCATCCTTCCAGGTTGGAAGCAGTGCCACTCATTCCCTTCAGGGAAGGTCTACACTGTGCCTGCTGCTGTGCTGGGCACTGGGCCCTCATGCTGTACTAAATCTCCTGCCACTCTTGGACTCCTGGTCCCCATATGCCAGGAGTGACTGGTGGCAGGGTGCAGAGACAGACAAGTAGACCAGACAGTGTTGTGTTTTGGTGAGAACAGGACAAGGGATATGAATTAACTCTATTGAGGTGGGGAGGCAGTCAGGGAGGGCTTCCAAGAGGAGGGAGTTGAGGGCAGCAGACCAGCAAGGGAAGGGTGGCCCATAAGTCTAGAGAGTGACAGCTGGTTCCGTGTTGCTGGAGTCTAAAGGGGGAGGTGGAAAGTGTTGAGAAATGTGATTGCAGAGTCAACAGAGGCTAGTTCATGCAGGGCCTTGAATTAGGACAATGGAGAATCATGGGAGGTTTTTGTTGGTGGAAGGAGGTCACTAAGTGCCCTGAGAATGTTTGAGATGAGGAGGCCAGAGATCATGGGGTCCAAACCCTTACTGTATAGTTGAAGGGATGAGGCCCAGAGAGGAGGGCTGCTCACCATCAACCAGTGCGTCAGCACAGATCTAAGATGACCTCTAGCCCACCTCGCCAGTAGATCCAGCATAAACAGCCCTGGCAAAACAGTAAGTATCCCCCTGAAATCTGCCATTCCTTGATGACCCTGGCCTAGACTCCCAGTGTCCAAGTCTTTCCTTTGACCTGCAGGATCTCGTCTGTGCCTCAGTGTCTCACACCCAGTAGAACAAGGTACAGGCTAATTCATGTGGTCAGACTGGGCTAGAAAACCATGTGGGGATTGAGGGGAACGGGAATAGTGAGGCACTGAAAGCAAAGGGCCGGTGCAGGGGACAGGACTGAGTGACTCCAATGAGCAGCAAGAGAGAAACCTTTGTGGTGGTGGAATCTTGACTGCAGTATTGGTTACCTGAATTGAACTATAAACATGCATTATACCAATGTCAGTTTTTTTGGCTCTGGTATTGTACTGTAATTATTTAAGATGTAACCATTGGGGAAAATTGGGTGAAGGATACACTGGATCTTTCTATACTATCTTTACAACTTCCTGTGAATCTAGAATTATTTCAAAATAGACCGGCAAGATGGTGGACTAGGCAGAAAGACTGCACAGACCCTCTTCAACAAAGAAAAGGGAAACCAATTAACACAGATACAGAAGATAATCCTGGACCCCTGAGCCTTGAAGGGAAGGATATAGAAGTGGACTAAACCCTAACTAGCAGGAGAATTTGC
>NW_006921661.1:4779406-4797577 GCF_000298275.1 Orycteropus afer afer | reverse complement strand
TGAGGCAGTATCACTACGGAAGTAGGATTGCCCAACCTTCCTTCCGAGGAGTGGCTGGGGGGTTTGAGCCGCCAGCCGTCTGGTTAGCAGGCAAGTGTCTTAGCCACTATGCTACCAGAGCTCCTAAGGTGTTCCTTACTGCCAGACATATGTTATTTATGTGCAAAACAGTCAGTAGATTTTTTACTATTGTAAATTTGAAATGTCAGATAACAAGATAGTCTATAGGTGAGAAGTAGGTGTAATTCAACTGCCTATGAATCTATAATTATTTCAAAATTAAAAATTAAAAAAACATAACACAGTGAGAACTGTGCAGGGGTAGGAAGAGAAAGGAGGGAGAGCAGAGAAGAGGAACACACTAAGGTCCACTCTGATATCCATTCTGAAAGGTGCTTAATCCAGATTGATAGGGAAAGGGGCGTTTAAAGCATTGTTTTGCACTATTCTTGAGATTTACAATGTGTGGGGGCTAATCACCTAATATGTAATTAATTGTTAGGGATTGAATTGTGTCCCAAAGAATATGTGTTAATATGAATTAACTCCATTGAGGTGGGAAGCCTCAGGGAGGGCTTCCAAGAGGAGGTGATATCTGAGTAGGGAGTTGAGGGCAGCAGACCATCAAGGGAAGGGCAGCCCATGAGTCTGGGGAGTAACAGCTGATTCTGTGTTGCTGGAGCCCAAAGGGGGAGGTAGAAAGTGGTGAGGAAGTTTAAGATTGGGATCTTAAACCCTGTACTCATGGATGTAAGTGAGTTGGTAATAGGGTTTTCTTTGTTATGTTAATGAGTCCATAACAATGTAGGATGTGTCTTAAAACCCATCACTTTTGAGATACAAAAAGAACTGGCACAGAATCAAGCCCAAGCCAGGGAAGAAGATAGATGCCACCTGGAGATCTTCCAGGAGCTGAGGAACACTCAGAACACTGAGAAGCTGAGACAAGGGTTTTCTCCCGGACAGACAGAGAGCTTTCTCCTAGAGCCGGTACCCTGAATGCAAACTTCTAGACTCCTAAACTGTGAGAAAATACATTTTTGTTTGTTAAAGCCACTCCTGTGGGATTTTTCTGTTACAGCAGCACTAGGAAACTGAGGCAGTGATTTTCTTCCTGTTAATATAGCAATGGATGCACATCCCACCCTTTCTATCCATTTGTGCAGAGGCGCTGTGCTACTGGTGTGAGCTGGGTCAGAGATGCAACAGTTGGACCAAGCCCATGAAGCATAGACACCTGAGTGAGGCTGCTCTGCCCTGGTCTTCCAGGGGCCTGTACAGAAACCACCAGCTCCTAGGGCAAACAGGGAGACAGGCAGCAGCTTTGACTGCCCAGCCCTTTGTGCATGCCACCTCACGGCTCTTGCTCTCCTTATGGTCCCCACTTCTGGCCATCTTGCTGCCCCTACAGGTTCCATCCATGTTACCAGGTTCCTTCTATCCAGCCTGACCCACTCCTTTAACCCATATCCTACTTCTAAGTCCACTCTGCCTGTCTATTCTGGGTTGAGCCACATTGTTTTCTAGTCTCTGTATGCCCCTGCTCTGGCTTGCTTGGTCTTCCTCAATACCCCAATGCCTTCCTATCTGGTCTAGATTCCACCCAGCTGGACCCACCTCTCTGACTCCCAGACCAGCTTGGCCACTTCCACCCGCCACCCTCCCATGGAAGGTGATGTATTTACTTGCAAGAAGATGAGGCTGAACTTATCAGACAGAATTTCACCCAGGTCCAGAGGAATGGCTTATTTGTCTCAGGCCATCTGCCTTCCTGGAAATGACTGAACTTGACCTAACCATGAAAGATGGCATAAAGGCACTAGTGTCTGATGGTGATGGCATAATCCTGCCCCAACCATACCTCTATTCCAGGCATGCAAACTGAGAACAAAGTCTGACCCTGGAAAAGCAGTTCTTATGGTGGAATTTTAGGCACTGGTACAGGCTAGAGTTTGTAGATGTTATTTTTAGGTTAAGGAGTCACCAATACTCCTGAAATCATATAACAGCAAACTGTCAGTCATGGACAGAATTTCAGAATACTTTTCTATCCTTGATCTCATTGAAATCTTCCAACACTTTTAAACAAGAACAGGAATGAATTTTCTCATTCATGGACACTCATTCAGGGAGGCCCAGGGAGCTGCACTGACTCATGCAACATCCTGAAAAAAATATGGAGTGTAGCATCGGATGGGGAGCTAGGGACAGTGAAAAACCACAGGCTTGGGACAGACAGGCCAAGGTCAAAATCATGGCCCTATGTGACTCTGGACTTCACTTCTCTGGGCCTCAGTCTCTTTGTCTGTAAAATGAGGCTAGTAATCCTCACTTCCCAGGACTGTTTGGGGGGTCAGATAAGCAAATGTATATAAAACACTGGACTAGACTCCTAGTGGCTGGCCTGAGAACCTAGGTCCCCTGGCAGCATCTACTCTTGCTGTTCAAGGAGCCAGCCAGAAAGGATGAGACCTTGACAGCTGGGTGACCCACATCCTGCCAGAGCTGCCTCAATGGAGGTAGCCAGATGCCCTCCTCACAGATTCGGTGACTGGGCCCCAATGCTTAGTTCTGTTCCCAGTGTACAATATCCTTCTCTAAAGCCTTCCCTGGTCTTTCCATGGTTGAATCTTGCTCCAGCTGCCACCACACTCCAGCTTAACGTACCTTCAGAGCACAGTAATCATTTGTCCCTGGGTATAGATCCTCAATCAGTTGTGGGATCTTGGACAAGTTGCTAAAACTTGCTGAGTTTCAGTTATCTTATTTGAAATGGAAATACAAAATCCAGCATTAATGTTTTGGAAGAAGTACATTGAAAGCTCCTTAGAAGCAAGGAGAGTGAAACGTCAGCTCATGTATTTTGGACATGTTATCAGGAGGGACCAGTTTCTGGAGAAGGACATCATGCTTGGTAAAGTAGGTGGTCAGTCAAAAAAGAGGAAGACCCTCAATGAGATGGACTTGCACAGTGGCTGTAGCAACGGGCTCAGGCACAGCAACGATTGTGAGGAAGGTTCAGGGGCAGGCAGTGTTTTGTTCTGTTGTGCACAGGGTCGCTATGAATTGGAACAAACTCGATGGCACCTAACAACATTTTAAGATTGTTGTGAGATTTAAATGAGAGAACTCATAGACAGTGACTTAGTGCCTGGAATATGGTAAGCACTGAAATGTTAGTTTTGAAGCTTGAACACTCAGTAAAGTTTTGCTAAATAAATGGATGAGTGCCCAAGCCCATGCCCAGTTCATGGAAGAGGATAATCAAGACCCAGGCAAGTGAAATGACTGGCTCATGCTAGTGACTAGGATTGAGAGTGCTCAGAAACCAAAGCTCTGGCCACATTCTTCCCATTCTTTATCCAATCCAAGGAGACTCTCTCTGATTGGATTTGGGGAAACTTTTTTTCTCTCTGTCTGTTTGGCCAATAGTGTCCAGATCCACCCACACAATTATGAGTGGACAGGCCCAGAGTAGGGGAGGGAAGACAGGAATTTAGGTCTCTCTCCAGCTTGTCCCCAAGTCTGGACATTCTGGAAGCCACACCCTGTCCCCAAGCCCCTCTGGAAATTTTGGCAGGCTTATCTGCAAAGGGGAAGGGAGAGGGCTTGGAGTTAGGCAAGGAACACCAGAGGGAGGAGGGAACAGGTCAGAGAGGGGATGGAGAACACCCTATGTGACCCCAGCTACTCACAGGCACTTGCTGTCCTTCCCAGTCTGCAGCCAGCAAGACCTGGCTTCCATCCCTGGCTATCTCCTGAACTTGCTGGATGACCTTGGGAAAATAATTTCTCCTTTCTGGGCCTCTGTTTCCTGATTTGTGAAAAGAGAAGAACTAGAGCAGGGGTCCTCAGTCCATTGGGAAGAAGCAGGGTTTCCAGAACGCGGCCCATGACCACAAGCTCCACACCCACCCGCAATTGTCCAAGAATTTGGCTGTGGTATTTCATTTATTATCCTTGTGGTTTACAGGTACTGTGGCCGGCAGGCTGATTACTCATCAGGCTTATTACACTCCTCAGTGACTAATAGATTCTTTTTCTGTTTGTATTTTAAAGCCATAGCAATAACATTGGCTCTCAGTGACACTGCTGAAATCACCATTATTCAGCCTGACCTTACCTGCATGATAGATAGATCCACAGAAACATCCTTTCTTACAAAAAGAGGGCCTCTGCTACTTTTATAGTAGGGCCAGGTTCTTTAATAATGACGCTGGTGTATGACGAGGGGCGGGGGGATTTATGAACTGTTGAGAATCACAGGATTAGGTCATTTCTCTGGTCCCTTCCAGCTCTGACCTACATGTTGGACCTCATCTAAAAGAAGAGTTGAGCAGATACAATCTTCTCTTTGAAAGTTTGAATGTGGAGTTAAGGGCATATGCTTGGGAGTCAGACAGCCTGGCGTTTGGTCCTGGCTCTACCACATGCTGTGAGTGACGTTGGGCAAGTCATACTCCTCTGCCTGGGCTTGTCTGCTTATCTGAAAATGGGGGAAATAAGATGACCTTCCACTGAGGTAGGAGCTCTGGTGGTGCAGTGTTTAAGGCATTTGGCTGCTAACCAGAAGTTTGGTGGTTCAAACCCACCAGCTGTTCTAGAAGGAAGATGAAGCAATCTACTTTCTTAAAGATTTACGGCCTTGGAAATCCTATGGGTCATAGTGAGTCAAAATCTACTCAATGGCAGTGGGTTTTGGTGGGTTTCCACTGAGATGGGGCCAGACAAGGAAGTCAAGCATGAGTTGCACTTAGCACAGTACTGGGCACATAGTAGGAGCTCAAAAGCTGTGAGTTGTTAATGTTAGGCTAGTGTGAGTGTTATATTAGGTTAGTGTTGAGCTCCTAGGTAGAGGGCAGAAGCTCAACAGGATGGGAAGGGGCCCAGGGTTAGGACTGACACCAAGGGGACTTGATGGAAGGTCAAAACCCCCCAGAAGGGCACATCAGAAGCTGGTCTCTATAAAAGCCACCTGGTTTCATCCTTTCTGACCAGTTTTATCTGTCAAAGTTACGAGAAACAAAATGCTCCGACCCAGCCCAGCAGCCTCTCTCTGTCAAGCAAAATTGCTAAATTCTTCAGAGGGAAGGAGCAGGGGCCCTGCTGCCCTGGAGGAGAACAGAACTTTCATGATTGTTTGAGTACCCGTCCCAGGTCCCCACACAAAAAGATTCAAACCGCTGGCTTTTTCAGGAACCTGCTTCTGACTGGCCACGGGCAAGAGGTCCTTACCTAGAACCATCTGCAGGCTCATTTACCTCCACCTGGGTTCTTGGCTCTATGGGGCCCAATGCTGAAATGGTCTTCACAGATCATATATATAGCCTGCTTCTATACACAGTGGAAAAAAGCCAGTATAAACCAGTGCTGAGTTGGTAGATATTTAATAATCAGCTCTCTGTAGAAAAAAAAAAAAAAAGCAAAAAAATAGCATTTGACTTGTATTATTCACCAGTTTCTATGGTGTAAACACTTCCAGGATGGTCAATTTTAAACTACTAACATAATTTCACAAAATACAGAGTTTGTGTGACTTGGTACCATTACCACTGAATGAAGGTGAAATGAACTAAAGGGAAACTTGTTTATAATGAAAATACGTATCTCTATATTTATGCTCAGGACCACAGGGTTTTCATTGGCTGATTTTTTCAGATGTAGATTGCTTCCAAGGCACCTCTGGGTGGACTCAAACCTTAAATCTTTTGGTTAGTAGCCAAGTCTGTTAACCATTTGCACCAACCAGGGATTCTGGAAGACGCAATAGAAAGATCTTTCTGTAAGCTCATGATTGTAACTGCGGTGCACGCAGACGGAGCCAGGTGTGCCTTGGTGGCCATTCAAACACCATAAGCATTGCTGTCAATGGTGAGATTTTTCTGAAATGGTGAACCAGTTTCAATAATGTTATGAACAAAGGACAATCTTCCATCAATTCACAAGGTAGTTGCATTCCTGGAAAATTCAGGGTATATAAATATCATGCAAAAAAATTCCTTTGTTTTATTCGTGTAAAACAGAGGTAGGTTTGTAGCACTGGTAATTATATAAATGGGCATTCTATCCACCAAAATAGCCCACAAGACTTTCAAATATCCCCACTTGTGAAATGTCAGTGGAAACCCCAATCATCGTGACATCCAAAAATTACTTTAATAAATTTTCAGCTCAGTATTTGGCACCTATTGAAACCCACTGCCCTAGGCACACACTTACTCAACCCCAGCAGGCCACTCTCCAAGACCTTCACCATGCTGTGTGCTTTGATGACTTGCTCATGCAGTTCCTTCCACTGCATGGAATTCCAGCTCCCAAATTTTGACCAAGAGTTTAGCTGGCCAACCATGTGTCTCCTCTGTGTCAGGCCCAGTTCTAGGACCTACAGACCCAGGATGAAGCCAATCTGATTTTTGTCCTCAGGGAGCTACCAGGGAAGTGGGGAGACAGACATACATTACAACAATGCAGTTTTCCGAGTAAGATGACCAAGGTATCTTTGGCTGGTGTGGCTTAAAGTGCCAGCTTTGGTCTTGAACACGTGAGTTCGAGTCCTACCTGGGCAGGTGCTCATTGTGTGACCTCAGAAGAGTGACTTCACTCTCTGGGCTTAAGTTTTTGTGAAGATAAATTGTGATAAAGATCAGGGTGGGTCCACAGACCCTAGCAGGGACCTCAGGGAAAGTTAAATGTCCAGTCATTGGCTCCTTCCTCGTGGGCCCACATAGCTGAATGCTGACTTCTGAGGGTAAAGAGTCCGTTCTGTGGTGACCAAGTTGGACATATTTCTGCTAATGTGACAGTTAGTAGATTGTCCTGGGCTTCTCAGATTCACAGTTAACTGAACTTCCAGGGCTGACTACATACCCTCCCTGTGCCTTTGTCTGGCTGGGGTGACCCCATGGCAAGGCAGAATGGCTGGCAGGGTGAGGGAGAGTCAAAGCCCCTTCCGGGTCTCACCACTCACCCACACCTCACTGAGCCCTTGCTCTGGGCCAGCCCTGAGTGTCTAATGATGCTGGGGACACTGAGACAAGTCTACTGTCCCTGTCCCTAGGGAGCTCCCAGTCTGGTGGAGAAAGCAAATACGTCACTGGCTCCTCCTCATATTTATTTGTTTTGCTTGTTAATGTCACTTACCAAAGACTTCATATTACTAGACCCACTGGTTAGGCTTCAGCCCTCATCACCCCCAACCTCTCAGCTTTCTCTGACCCTGCTGAACCTCTTCCTCCTCATCCCTTGCAACAGACCCCACACTTTCCTGAAGCTGGGGACTCCTCATCAGAGGAAGGCTCCTGACTCCAGTTCCATTGCTCTTCTGCTTTATTACGCCACCCTCAGGGAGGAGGAAATTGCCCCCACTTCTCTATCTCCCCCCAGCCTCAATATGCGCCCTGGCCCCGTGGCCTACAAAATAGCAAACAGCTGCTGTGACCATAGGCTGCCCAGACCCCAGGGACGTGGGGGGAAGTGAGCCAAGGGGAACTTGGAGAAAGAACTCTTAATAACATACCTTCCCCAAGCTGCTTCCAAAGAAACTTCTCCTCACAAATCATTCCATAAACACTTAGCAGGCTCTCAGGAAAGCGTGCATAGCTCTCACCCAGCTATTAGGAGGCTCCTCACAAGTAAATTGAGACCAGGCAGTAGAGGCCTGTGCCAAATCCCTCTTCCCACCCGCTTTCCACACGGCGCCCTCCTCCCCCACCCTGGGCCCTCCAGCTCCGCGGCCTGGGGTCTCCTCTCCTGCTGCTTTGGCCTCTCCTCAGTCTTTGGCCCTTTCTCAATGCTAGGCAAAGGGTGCCTTGTTTCCTTGAAACCAGCCCCTTCCCAACCCAACTGCTGGATTTCTGGGGGGCTGCTGTGCAGGTCTAAATCTTACTGTGACTTCTCAGGGCCACACCACCAGGCCAGGCGTGGACAGACTGGGCTGGCCCACTCCCCAATTCTGTCCCAGCCACCCCTCAGCAGAGGCTGCTGGTGCCTCTCAGGCTGGGGCTGTTCAATAGGGAAATAACTCTCGGTTCATCCAAGTCACGAGCTGGAAAATCCCTCCCATCCAACACTCCTCCTCCAGGGAGAGTGTTGTGCAATTCATTCTGCTGGCTAATATCCAGCACTTGGCTAATATCCAACAAGGATTGGGGAATTGCCTGATTGTTCATAAGTTTACACTTTTGCTTATAGGTGAGGCAGCTTGCACTTGTAATAACTTTCATTAAGGTCTTTTAGAACAATAGCAGGGCCAGCACCCCAATATAGTCCTCTATCCTAATTAGCTTTGGGGAACACTTCAAGAATGACCACCTCTCCTTCTAGGCTTGTTCGGTGTCAGTTTGAAGAACAAAAAGCTCTGCCGCAAACAGAAATCATCAATGAAATAAATAACACATTCAGATGAAAAGACGTATGTCGCCTTGTGTGTGTTGATACTAGCAGTACATGGACTTTGACAGACAGGCCCTGGTCACACACTTGGAGTCAAGTCCCACCCTACCACTTACTGGAAAGGTGACCTTGAGAAAGCCACTGTTTCTTCAACTCTATCATACTGATCTCAGATTGCTGCTAGGACATGCTCTTCTCACCCCATCATTCCCTTACGTGTGGTTCACTGGAGGCCTCCCAGGGAACTCAGAGGCTGGAAGCCTTGCCCATCATACTGAGTGCTGCTGTCTGTCTACTCTGGGAGGTCAGTGACAAGTCATTCATTCAGTCTTTCTTTCAGCAAATATTTAGGGAGCTTCTATATGCCAGACATTAAGCAAGGCACTCGACGGACATAAGCCTGCACCATGAGGAAGGAACCAAGCAGAAGAGACAAATATGGAAGGATAAGTAATGAATTGCAGTTGTGGTAAGAGTTGCAATGGCCCAGAGTCAGTGGACTGAACATCTCCATCTGCAGGATAGGGGTAAGACACTGAGCTTAAAGCTGCAGAAAAGCAGGAATCTAGGTCCAAAAAGGCAGCAGTGAAAGGACTCAGACTTCTGGTCTATTGGCTGCAGTAGAAGAAAGACTAAAAGAGTGGTCCCAGACACATTATGATGATGATGATAGCTGCCATTCATAGGATGCCTACTCAGTACCAAGTACTTTGCTTTACTTTCATTATTCTGACTCCGCATCACAGCTCTATAATTTACAGATAGGAAACTGAGGTTCAAAAAGGAAGGGAGTTGCCCAGTGTTACACATCTTAGAAGCAGAAGAGACAAAAGTCAAGCCCAGGCCTATTTGATTTCAAGATGAGACGATGGCAAACCCTATCCCCAGACATAAACAGAGGATTCACCTCTGGAAACTGAGCAAAGCAGGCATTACTCCACAATATACGATCTGTTCCACTCAGGACAGAACCTGCTGCCTCTTCTGGAACCCCTCTTCTCAGGTTTTGGGAGCCTGAGTTTCCACCATTGGTGCCCTGTCCTTCTGAGCTTAGTATTTCCCTCTTCAGTTATCTCATCCCCTCTATATCCATGAGGAACTTTGGTGGCGTAGTGCCTAAGGCATCAGACTGCTAGCCAGAAGGTTCAAACCCACCAGCCACTCCTCGGAAGGAAGATGGGGCAATCTGCTTCCGTAGTGATACCGCCTTGGAAACCCAAGGAGGGGTCGCTATGAGTCTGATCTGAGTCTATCTCCATCAGGTCCCTGCAAATGGTTGGTGGTCAACTACTAACCTAAAGGTTGGTGGTTCAAACCCACCTAGCAGTGTCATGGAAGACAGGCCTGGCAATCTACTTCTATAAAGACTACCACCAAGAAAACCCTATGGAACAGTCCTCACTCTGGAGCCGTGAGTCAGAATTAACTCAATGGCAATGGGTTTGGTTTGATAATTGTTGTTGTTGCTTTGTGCCATCGAGTTGGACCCGACTTATAGCAACCCTTCCTTGGGTTTCCGAGACAGTATCACTATGGAAGTAGATTGCCCCATCTTCCTTCCGAGAGTGGCTGGTGGGTTTAAACCAACAGCCTTCTAGTTAGCAGTCAAGTGCCTTAGGCACTATGCTACCAGAGCTCCTTCGGTTTGATTGGGTATCTGCAAATATGACCCTGTTTGGAAATAGAGTTTTTTCTTTGGTTATGTTATTGAAGCCATACCATTGTAAGGTGAATCCTAAATCTCATCTCTTTTGAGTTATAAAAAGACCAAACAGACACAGAGACGCACGCACACAGGGAAGACAGAGGCCATGTGAGGATTGTTTACAAGCCAAGGAATGCCAAGGAACCAAGAAATAGCCAATGCTACTGACAAGGAAGAAATCAACATGGCCAAAACCCTCATTTGGATTCTAGAACTGTGAGAAAATAAATTTCTGTTCTTTAAAACCTGCAGTATTTGTGTTATGGCAGCACTGAGTAACTAAGACACTCTTTCGGTGGTTCCTGAAAGTATTCGAATATTTAACCTCATGGATTCTGATGGGTCATGTGCCCATCCCTGAACAAGTCCCTGTGACCAGACAGATGGGTTACTCTGATTGGTCAGGCCTGTGCCTTGTGGCCATCTCTGGAATTGAGGGGTGAGATCAATGCTATCTGAAATATATGGACTACATATGGGGAGAAGTGTGTAAGAGGAATATTACCCTAAGGTAAAATCAGAGTGCTGTTTCCAGAACACAAGGGAAAGGGATGTTAATGACAAGCTAATAACTTTTTTCCATTGGTCCTATGATGGACTCACAGACACACATACCATTATTCCCATAGAAAACAATACCTTTCCATTTTCCTGCCTCCCCAAAGAAGACAGAGAACAAATACAAGACACACTGACACAATACTCTTTTGATCTTATTTTTATGCCTCTGGCTGGGAGTTTAACAGATACTGCCGTTCTTTGTATCCATAAAAATCTTAGGAGATAGATATGGTTATTCTTGTGTTACAGGTGAAGAAACAGATTCAGATAACTGCCAATTTGTGCAAAGCCAACCGGGTAGTAAAAGTGGGAGGCGAGATTCAAACTTTCATGTCCGACTTAGAGCCTTACAGGGGTCCTCGTACAACTTCCTTGCCAAGTGGTCCTCTCACCTCTACATGAACCCTCCAGCGACAGGGGGCTTATGGCCTTCAAAGCTGTCTTCCTACCCTGGCCTCTCTGCCCTTCCTGGCTTCACTCCCTGCATGGCCCTGAAGGACAAGACAGCCCAACGGATGAAGGCTACAATTTTGGCTGCTGAGCCAGCCAGTGGGCAATAAATCCAGGATGCAGATGCCTTGAGAATGGGGCTTAGGCTGAGTTCTCCATCCTTGGGGGAGCAGGTTCTTTTGATCAAATTCTAGAATTCTGCTCTCCTCTCTTTGTCTCCAGCCTCCAAGCTCCCCTCAGCTGAAGTAAGAAGGTATTGGAATGCAAGGCTTTGCATTAAATAGAGGAAATGTGGGGCTTTGTCTTTCAAGATTTATTCTTCTCTCTTGTCACCTCCACTTTCCTCTGATCCAAGAATGTCCCAGGGGTGGCCAAGGTGAAGAAGGGCAACTCAGGCTACTCCGATTCCTCCCTGACTAATATATTGTTGTTGTTGTTGTTGTTATGTGCCGTCGAGTCGGCCCCGACTCATAGCGACCCCTCCTTGGGTTTCCGAGGCAGTATCACTACGGAAGTAGGATTGCCCAACCTTCCTTCCGAGGAGTGGCTGGTGGGTTTGAACCGCCAGCTGTCTGGTTAGCAGGCAAGTGACTTAGCCACTATGCTACCAGAACTCCCTAATATATAGACCCATGAAAGTACCTTGTGTGTAATTTGGGGCTGAGGGTAAATTCATTATTCCCTGCGGCTGGCTGGCCAGCTGATAGCAGAAAACATCTGCCTCCTTGCCGCTCCCAACACACACAACACACACAGAGGCCCAGGCCCAAGTCCACATGCCCTCCTGTCCCTGGCCCGGCTGAGTAGGAGCAGTAAAGGGCCTCAGACCCAAGACCCTAAACACAGACTCCAGAGAGTCGGAAGAGACAAAGAGAACATTTTATCTGACCCCTTCATTGGTCTGGAGAAGAAAGATGACTTGTATCATCAAGATTACACAGCAAACCAGGACTACTGCCTCATGGAGCCTCAGTTTCCCCAGTAAAATGTAGGTCTGTTGAGAAGCTGAAATTAAACTAGCTGAACTAACTGAAAGTGAGGTGGAAATAGTAACAGGCCACAGTACTGAGCACATACTGTATGTCAGGCAACCCTCTTCTCATTTAGTCTTCACAACATCCTGTGAAGCTATTGTATTCCCATTTTACAGATGAAAAAACTGAGGCTCAACAAGGGAGATGAAAATCTGTATCTTAATGTGGGTGGTGGTTACACTGGTATATGAATATGAACGAAGTACTTGAGCTGCACACTTAAGATTGGTGCACTTTAACTAGTAACCATTTGTTGTTGACTCCCACTCATGGCGAGCCCATGTGGGTCAGAGGAAAACTGTGCTCCAGAGGGTTTCCAACGGAGAATTTTTTGGAAGTAGAGCACCAGGCTTTTCTTCCAAGGTGCCTCTGGGTAGCCTCCAATCTCCAATCTTTCGGTTAGCCACTGAGCACATCAACCGTTTGCACACCCAGGGATTCGACTCTGTCAAGTATACTTCAGGTATGAAAGATGCTATAATAAACATTGCTTGATGGCTAGAGTTTCTGTTTGGGATGATGAAAACTTTTGGAACTGGATAGTAGTAAGAGTTGCACAACATTGTGAATGTAACTCATGTCACTGAATTACACACTTCAAAATGGCTAAAAAATAAAAATGGCTAAAGTGACAAATTTTATGGCATTCATATGTATATATGTACATATATATATATGTATATATATATATATATGTATGTGTGTAATATACATATGGTGACATAGTGGATAAGGCACTTGACTACTAACTGGAAGGTCAGTGGTTCAAATCCACTAGCTGCTCCATGGAAGGAAGACAGGGTGATCTACTTCTGTAAAGATTTACAGCCTTGGAAACCCAATAGGGGTCACTCTGAGCTGGAAATGACTTGAAGGCAGTGAGTTTAGTTTTTTTTTTTTTTTTGTTTGTGTTACCACAAGAAGCATGGGTGGTGCAAGCAGTTTGTGATCAGCTGCTAATGTAAAGGTTGGTGGTTCAAACCCACCCAGCAGCTCTGCAGAAGCAAGGCCTGCAGATATGCTTCCATAAAGATTGCAGCCAAGAAAACCCTATGGAGCAGTTCTACTCTGAAACACATGGGGTTGTCATGAGTAAAGGCACACTTGACAACAGCTAAAAACAACAACATATACTACCACAATAAATTTTTTTTTATTAAAATAAAGAAACTGAGGCTCAGAGAGGTTAAGAGACTTTCTCAAAGTCACTCAGCTATCAGGTGGCAAAGCTGAGCCTTGAGCCAGATCTCTCTGACTACAGAGCCCACAGTCACAACCTCTCACCATATTATTGTGACATACCAGCAAGCCCATAACCCTATTCTGATGTGCTGAGCCCATATGCAAGGGACTCACTGGGAGGCTGAGGGGCTCCACGGACAGGTCTGAGTCTGGACAAAGGACAAATCAGCATTGCTCCTGGCCCATATCGTCCTTCAGCGCAAATGAGAAAAACCCACTCTTTTCCCTGGCTTACACTAGGATGCATGTCTGGGTAAGTGGACACTAGCTGGGCTGCAGCCCCCAGCCCCTCACTTGGTCCTCTGGGCAGTGCACAGCCTGAACTTCTCTAGACAGCCCTGGCAGGGGTACCTCAGGATGGGCAGAGAGGATGCCACCCACACTGTGGGCTTTGGTCTGGAGGGGAACACCCTTCCTGACCCACTCCCTACCTACACATTTCCAATGTCTCCCCAGCTGCCTGGGGCTTGAGGGGCCTCTTTTTTGGGCACAGGCCCTGAGCAGAGTCCTCATCTGGCAGGGCACATACAAGGGAAGCCAATGAGTCACTCAGCAAAGGTTTGGAGAAGCCTTGCATTGGGTTCTGGGGACTGAGATGATCAGACCTAGTCCCTATCCTGGAGCAGTCCCCAAGTAAGTGCAGGAGAAGCAGAAGGAGAGAAATGACAAAATAGGGGCACTGACACCTTTGTTCATATACAAAGAGAATCTCTCTCTAGTGGCAGAAAAACTGTCTTAATAAACATACAAAGCCCTGATGACTGGCAACCTACACAGCTACATGGCCCTCCTGCACCCTGGATCCCAGGCCAAAACCTAAACTGAAGTACTTTTCCATCAGCTCACATTCCCGCCTGCTTCTCCCCTACCTGGGTCATTCCTGTCCCACCCAAGCCTCTACTGCACAGGCTGGGCTGGATCAGGGATTCCCAGGGACCTGCTTGGCTGGAGGGTCTGGGTTTTCTTCATGGGAGTGTGTGCAGACCTGGCCCTTGAGCCAGGGCAATGGTCCTTGAAGTGCACAAGAGCATTCCTTTGTCAATGTGACGTGACTGCAGGGGTCACTTGGAAAAGGATGGAAGGAATGGGCATAATAGAAGCCCCTCCCATTTGCAAAGCAGTTTACTCTGTGCAAATCTTGTTTCCACACCTTGGCTCACTGAACCTGCAAAAGAATGGATGAGGCAAGGGAGGCTCAGAGAGCTCAAGTGATTTGGCCAAGGTCACACAGCCATGCTGTAACCCAGCTAAGCCTGGAACATCAACCTGCCTGGCACTCGGCAGGCCTCCGTTCTTCATTCCTGGCCCCTCTCTGGCTCACATGGGTGGGCTCTGGGAGGTGGGGGGCTAAACCCTGTGGCTGGGGCCCACCAAGCTCACTGAGGCGTTGGAGTTGGCAATGATGATGGAGTTGCTGTCTGCTGGGAGGAGGTCACGGTCTGCAGATGTCATGGTCTGTTGGCTTTGTGAGCAGGATGAACTGGGGAGGCCCACCTGGGGCTACACAGGCCTGGGCCAGGGGCCCTTGCCCTGGTAGTTTCGGGGGCTCTAAACAGAGCTGGGGAAATAGTAATAGCACCAGGGCCCTCTTGTTCCCCTCCTCCTGCTGGGATGTGGCGGTGAATAGCCCATCAAAGCTGTCTTTGCTGAGGCAGGTAGATGGGTGGTCAGCTCAGGCTAAGAGGTATAAGGGCCAGAGGGGCACTGCAGGCCAAGGTAGACCTCTTTAAAAGCCAGCAAACTCAGAGTTGGCTCCACCTGGTAAGAGTGGAATAGGTAGAATGGGGGCTCTGGAGCTAGACTGCCTGGGTTCAAGCCCTAGCCACCACTGTGTGACCTTGGGCAAGCCACTTTGCCACCGTATCACAGTTGCCCCAGCTGAGGCTAATATCAATGTTACCTCTTTGAGTTGTTATTGCAATTAAATACAAGCCCACACAACCCATGAGCCAGGGCCAGAGCTGGGATTAGGACCAAGGTGTCCTGACTTTGGATCCAGTGTCCTTTCCACAAAGAGGCAGGAAAAGGGCTACCCTGGAACTGTTTTCATCCCTTCCCCACTCTCGGCATCTGTCCATCTGCAAATTGAGTAGGTCAGCCTAGTAAATATCCAAGTGTCTTGAGAGTTTAGTCTGCACAGTGCTCAGTGTGACATTGAACCCTGTGAGGGAAGCAGTGGCAGCAGAATTACAGGGGTGACCAGCAGGCCCAGAGCTGAGAACAGAAGAGGAAAGGAAGGAAAGATTGTCTTTTTAAGGACATTGGGGGTGGAAGAGAGTTGTTCCTGTGGGTAGGTGAAGTGAGATCTCCCCCATACCATGTGCCACTCTGACTGCAGCCAGGCCTCTTAGGCAGTGGGAGCAAGCAGGATCAGGATTGGGGCACCCCCAGGGCTCCCAAATCTACCTCCCTTTCAAAAACAAAAATATGGCAAAGTCCTTCTCTCTGGGTTTGGATTGACAAGGATAGTAGCATGTCTTGGGGCCAGACAGAGTAGGTTCCCAACCTGCCTCTGCTGTTTATTAAAGCTGTGTGACCTCCTAGTTACTCTTCAGGTCTGCAACTGAACTCACTCCTGTGGCTTCCAGCCAAATAATAGGCATATGGGCTGAACATTTACATCAGGTAGATACACTACTTGGAGCAATCAATCTTGGGAGACCAGAAGGTCAGTATTTGTACAGGGAGAATGCTTGTGGGGCAGGAGTGCATGGGAGGGAAGACACAGTGAAGAGGTAACTACGGGGAGAAAGTGAGAAGAGAGCTGTTACATTGTGGGGAATTGCAGTCAATGTCATGAGACAAAATGTGTATGAACTGCTGTATGGAAAATGAATTTGCTCTGTAAATTTTCACCCAAATCACAATAAAAATTAAAAAAAAAAAAAAATTGTGTGACCTTGGGTAAGACATCCAAACTTTTTGTGCCTCCATTTCTTTATTTGTAAAATGGGGATAATACCTCTTCCTCACAGGACGATGACATTCAATAGAGCTCCCTAACCAGAATTGGTGCTCAGAAGACACCAGGTCCTTTCTCTCCCTTCAATGATTCATCCCACCCACCTTGATGGTGTAGGCTGGGGACCCACTGGACCTTCCTCAGTCCCTGCTTTCAATGAGCTCAAGAATCCCTGGAGAAGTTGGCACTGTAGCCAAAATGTCTTCTGAGTAAAGTCTTCATGCTAAAGGTGGAGGTGACTGGATTATGTTTTTCATACTCACTGAAGCTGGACAATCAGTTATGTGGGGGGTTCATTATACTATTCCACATAATTTTGTATGTTTTAACTTTTCTACAGTGAAGGTTTTCAAAGTTTTTTTTTTTGTTGTTGTTTGTTTTTTTAACACCTAAAACCATCTCAAGTCCTGACAGCTTTATGTAACACTTTCAGGGGGTCAAACACTTCACTGTGGCCTGGCTCCATCTAGGAGAAAGTCCATTCTCACAGGGAACTGAAATATGACAAGCTCGTGGGTCCTGGTTTGTCCAGAGAGAGTTGACAGTAATGGTCACCCTTCAAGTCTACCCTTCTCCAGGTGGGCATCCCCTGCCATCTCAGCCAGACTTCACAGGACATGTTTAACACCCCACTGAACTTTGTTTGCCTCCTCTTGACAAGCTCCAGTTTGTCTGTGGAGCCTCGAGGAGATAGTTCTCCAAAGCAGGACATCCCCTCCATTGTTTTGGCCCCTATGCTTCTTATAATGTAGCCAGAGATGATACTGATGTCCTTTGCAGTCTCCCACTGTTGGCTTATAGCCACTATTCCCCCTGCTCCTACCTTGGGTGGTCTGCAGTTGGGCTGAACCACATGTGGCAAATATTTGCTTAGCGAGGGAATGCATTGTCACTGAAGACCACTCAGCAGGTGTCTGCATGCAAAGGAGGTGAAACAGGGGACAGCAGCTGGGGAAAGGATGCCTGAAGCCTCACACCTGTGGGGAGGTCCATACAGGGGTGACCCAGCTGCAACCTCAGTCAAGTTCAAAGGCTGTGGGAGAAGACGGTGGCCAGATTGGACCCTTAAACAAAAAGGGCACAAGAAGTGAAGGTGGCATCAAAGGTTGGGGTGACAGTTCTGCAGCTGTGTCGGAGCTGGAGAGAGCGAGACATGAAAAGAAAGGTCAGGTCTCAGGAACAGAGCAAGGGAATACAGCAGCTCCTGGGAAAATCTGTGTGAAAAACTGGACAGAGGATCCCGTTTCCACTCTGGATCTGTGTGGCTTTAGTCAGCACACCAACCCTCTCAAGGTCCCACCCCATTCTGACAAAGTGGACATAATACCAATCCCATGACTGTTGTCGAGAGCAGAGGTGAAGATGGGCTAATGCACAGTGGAGGCTCAGTAGAGAGAAGTGTACCCCATTTCTAAATCAGGTCCAGCTTTCAGCTCCATTTACTATGTGAAGCTGTCTACCATTTGTTAAAAAATATTCTTAATAGTAATAGTTACATTCCATTAAGCATCTTCTAAGTGCTAAAAGGGAGCTCTGGTAGCATAGTGGCTAAGGCACTTGACTGCTAAACAGAAGGCTGGTGGTTCAAACCCACCAACCACTCCTCAGAAGGAAGACTGGGCAATCTACTTCTGTATACGAGGATTTACTATCTTGGAAATCCAAAGGGGGTCGCTATGAGTCGGAATCGACTTGATGGCAGTGAGGTTTTTTTGTTTTGTTTTGTTTTTTGTGATTTGGGTGAAGATTTACAGAGCAAATTCACTTTCCATACAGCAGTTCACATATACTTTGTCTCATGACATTGACCACAGTTTACCACAATG
>NW_006921661.1:4733173-4774299 GCF_000298275.1 Orycteropus afer afer | reverse complement strand
TCATTGTTATCATTTCCTTTGTTGCTGTTGTTTTAGTATATGCTGAATATTTGTGCTTGTCCTTTTTTTTTTTTTTTTTTTTTTAAGTGCTAGACTTTCTACATGCTTTGGTGGCGTAGTGTCAAAGGTATTTGACTGCTAACCAGAAGGCTAGGGTTCAAACCCACCAGCTACTCCTCAGAAGGAAGACTGGGTAATTTACTTCCATAGTAATACTGCCTCGGAAACCCAAGGAGGGGTCGCTATGATTCAGAATCAACTCAACGGCAGTGAGTTTGGTTTGGGTTTTATTGTTGGATGTCCTAAGACATGACCTCCAGCAACTTCATGAAGTAGTTGCTGTCATTGTCTTTCCTTTACAGATGAAGATATGAGGCTGGGGAAGTGCAGAGATTTTCCAAGTTGCAATGCTAGCAACCAGGTAGGAGCCATGGCCCACTGGTTTGGCTGCAAGGCCCTGGTTGTCGTGGGAATGTTTCCTCCATGTGCTTATCATCTGGGCTGTTCATCAGGCCCAGAACTACCTACTACCTTCTTAGAACAGTTAGCAAGGGGAGATCCTGGGCACCCCACTGGTCCTGTGGGCAGAGACTCTGTCCATTCCCTCCTGGTCTCCTGCACACACAGGGAGAGATAGGGCAGCCTCAAGCCCCTACAGAGAGATGATGGTATGGATGAGGGGAGAATACTGCTGTGACCATGGAGGGGCCCTCAGGGCATTCCAGAACTGGGGACTCAGAGAGGAACTCACCCATTTGCCACTTTGAGGGGCTGATGAGGAACTAGCCTTAATTCTGCCCAAGCTGTGGAGAGTGGAGAGGTGGGAGGAAGGAAATTCGTGGTCTTCAGCAGTAAGGCCAAGGCTCATGCATTGGAACCTCTCCTGCTCACCATTTGAAGGGGCAGAGGTAAGGGTGCCAGTCTAGGGCCTGGACACCTGAGACCTGTGAGGTGGCCTTGGGCAAGCCCCTTACCTTCTCAGCCTTAGTGTCTGCCTTGTTGACCCTTTGTTTAGTGTAAGTGTCCAGCAACATAAGGGTGACTGCCCTTGGTGAGAGGTTCCCATGTTTGTTCTTCTTACTGTTGTTGTTCGCAGTGGTGTGTAATCTCAGGGCACGTTGGTGCAGCTGTCCTGGCTGGGCTCCAGGTGGGAAGCAGAGGTGACTCTGGGAACCAGGTATGATCTGCTCAGATAACGGGCTCCCTCTTTTCCAACAGGATGGCGGAAGCACCATTGTGTGATTGTAGAGGCCATCATAACAGGAAATAATAATGACAGGGGTGCTCCTCCCTGCAGCCAGAGATCACAGACAGGGAAGTGCAGGGTTTGGGGGCACAGGCAGGGGACAAACACAAAAGTTTGTTGTCCTGGTACCTCCCGCTCTAGGACTCCATGTGGATATTTACTGGAAAATCAAGGGGACTGGTTCAGCTAATTGTACCCCAGGAAGGGCTTGGGGGGCTGGTCACCAGTGCAGTAGTGCTTTGCAGAATTGGGTTGGGCTGGGAAGGTTTTCTCTGCCCCCATGGGACCCTGGAGAGTCCCTGGCCCTCTCTGGACTTAGGAGTCCCATCTATACAATGGGGAATTCCTCTCTGACTCTATTTCTCCAAGATGTGTGATCCTGACAGTGCTGTAGGTTAACATTTGTGGGCCCTATGGCTAAAGCAGAGCTGTAGGGAGCTGAGCCCTTCTTCAGGCCTCAGCAGCTTGACCCACACACACACTTGCTTCCCTCAGAGCACCTGTCTGGACTGTTGCCACACCCTCCCCCAGGGCTGTCTGCTCCTTGCATCTGTCTCCCTCCCTGCAGGGGGGTTACAGGCATCATCATTCCAAAACAAACGCATATAAACAGGGCTCCTGAGGGGCAAACCTGTGCTAGGTGTCTGGCATAGAGGAGGGCCCAGGACAGGCTCACTGAACTGAAGTCTAGGCAGAGAGAACAGTACTGAAACACTCAGAGATCTTAGGAGCCCTGACCCTGAGCAGACACCAGCCTCCCTCTACCTCCTCCCCATCCTCCATGAATAGAAGACTCATCTCCATGCTGCAAGAGGCAGATCCATGACCCCTCCTTCAGGCAGCCTCTCTGGTCCTTCCTCCTCTAGGCTTCCACTATCTCTGAGCTTCCCAGCTCTGGTCACAGCTTTTGAGTCTGTGCCCTTTGCCCCATGAGCCTGAGGAACCCTGAGGCTGGGGACTCCTGGGTGTCACTCCTCTCCATGTGCAGAGCCCCAGCACTTGGCCTGTAGCTACAGACGTTCAGTAAACCTGTGACGACTGAGCGAATGAATGAATGAATGAGGTAGTCATAAGGGGGTATGTGTTTATCACTGTAAATGTTTGAGAGCATGTGACAGTATTATACAATGTGTGATGAGGAAACTAGTGGGGAGGAAGACAGTATGTGTTTGTTTAGCACTTGGTGCATCACAATTCCCAAGAAGCAGCTGGTTGGTTTCACCCTAAATCGGACTCTGGGCCAGAGATATGCAGCCCTCTCCGGGTCCTACTCCATGGCACATAACAACAACAACAACAACTGGGTGTCAGAGACCTCACTAGGATACCCAGCACGACTCCAGCAGACAGCCCTTCAGGATACCAGCCCTGAGGGCAGAGGCTGGCAGCCTGTGCTGGGCAGACCCTTCTCTGCCTCACACAGTCAGCCTGGCCAGCTCTGCTGATTGGGGAGGAGTGTGGAGAGAGGGTATGGGGAAAGACATGGGGAGCAGGAGCCTGGGGTTTTTGGATATAACAGCTCATGAAATTCTCACAATAGGTGCCAAAATAAGGCAAAGGCCGGAGAGGTGAAGTAACGTGTCCAAAGTCCCATAGCAGGCTAGGAGTTGGGCACAGATGGGCTTGACCCCAAAGCCCTTATCCTTTCCTCTGCTCTGAGCTGCCTCCCCCAAAGGATTGTAAGAAGCCAGAATGAACCCACTAGCTCACTGAAGCCAAACACCCTACCAAGTTGCCTGTTCATCCATGTCAGATTGGGTGAACTTTGCAAATGAATTGTCCATCTCAGTCCTTACAGGACTGAATCAGAGAGAGAGGGAGACAGACAGCTAGGAAGAGAGAGATGCAGAGTTAGCAGGAGCATGTGGGACCCCTGCTTGGCTGTCTGGCACTCAGACACTGGCTCAGGGAACCACACACTCACAGGACTGATGGTGTCTTTGCCCTGAGGGGCCTGACCTCTTCCTTTGTCTAGACCCAAGTTCTGTGGGGTGAGTGGTGGGAGGATAGGAGGAAAGGAGAAAGAGTTATGATGGAGTTATCTAAACGTATCCCTGTGTGGTGTTGGGAAAACTAAATGAGGTGCTTGTCCCCAGTGTGCTGAGTGACTAATTCATGCCTCTTGAGCCTCAGTATCCCAGTCTGTAAAATGGTGAGATGATCCCTACTGAGTCTATCCCACAAGTGACTGGGGCCTGCCCAGATGGTGAAGTGGAAAGCATTCCTGAGTGCTCCCAAGAGCCACACATAGGGAGGGATATTCACGACCAGCAACCTCTGGGTGCAGGTACCATGAGGTGTTTGGCACCCATGGGGTCCCAGGGGAAAGGAGGCCACTCCCTGTCTGGTCTGTGGTTTCATCTGAGCCACCTGAACCCTGAAGGCCTTGCCCAGCCTGTGCCCAGCCCAGCCACTCCCTGTTCTACCTGTCTGTCCCAGCAGCCCCCCTCCCCTCATTGTTCTCAGATCCCTTTCTTCTGGGGTCGCCCACCAAGCCTGGGGCTCTGGAGACAATGCACATTCCATTCCAAGGATTCCATAGCCCCCACCCCTATGCTGAGCCTCTTTCAAAGAAGCCACTGGGGCTAGGGTCTGTCTGTGCTGGGGTGCCAGGCCACAGGCCCCTCCCAGCTCTACCAGTCTAGCTGCCTCTGAAGTTCTTCCAACTGTGCTGGGGAGGGGACCCTGTGGCAGGAGGGTGCAGCTGTGGGGAGAAGGACTGTATAGGGTGGTTGAGTATGGCCTGGCTGGGCTTGAGGCCTGGATCTCCCTCAGACATGCTGGGCAACCCATTAAGCCACTTCCCTCTTGGGACCTCAATTTCCCTCTCTGTAAAATGGGGCAGGGACAGCAGGGGTGGTGGTCATGAGCAAGGGTTTTGGAGTCAGACAACCCTGGGTCCTGATCCAGCTTTGACCTGGGCAGGTTGTCAGTCCTCTCCATGCCTCAATTTTCTCCTCTGTCAAATGGGGATGATTCCAGCACCTACCTCACAGGCAGTTTAGGGGCTTAAATGAGCTATGTAGGACTTCACCAAGTTCAGGGCCTGGTCATAGTGAGGCTCAAAGATAAACAGCCATTTCTAAAGGGCCTTCCCGGGTGACCTTCCAAAAGTATCTGCCATCAGTGTCCCTCCGGGCATTTGTTACTCCCCATCAATGATCACCCGTGTGATTCTGCCACCTTGCCTTTACTGATTCTGTTTCCCTGCCTAGAAGGTCCTTCCTTCTCCTCTCAGCTCACCTCAGTCCTCTCACCTCTCACATCCACTCCTCCCCTAAGTCTTGTTGACTCTTTCCAAATTGGTCTACTTCTACTCTTCTCTGCTGCTCCTGGGCCAAGCCACCTCTATCTCTTACCTGGACCTACTAGAACCTCCTCACTAGTCTGTGTCCTCTCTCCGTAGAACCTCCTACACAGGAGTCAGGGTGAATTTTTTTAGAATTCCTTTCCCTAACCAGATGGGTGAAGCCTTAGAGCAGGTCCAGGACATGCTTACCTGTCACTCCGGTGTCCAGCCCAGGTCCTACAACAGAGAAGATGCTTGGCTATCAGAGCTTTAAAATCTTTAAAGTCTGACCATACTTAGAACCCGAAATTCTACAAGGCTATGCAGCCCTGTGTCCCCCTGTGCCTCTCCCCATGCTTCTGCACTCCAGCCATCCTGGCCTTGATTGTGACCTGCCTGCTCCTTCTTGGCTCAATCCTCCATGAGCTGCTATTCCCTCTGCCTGACTGCTCTCCCCTCACCTCTTGCCTAACAGATTCTCCCTCCAGCTCTCAGCTATAATGACCATCCTTTCCTCAGAACAGCTTTTCCTAACCTTCAGTCTAAATTAGCTCCCTTGGGTTACTCTCTTCCATCCCTCCCTTCCAAGCTCATCTCAGTAGCGGCCATTTGTGAGATTATGACTATTTGTCTCCCTCCTGGGCTGTGAGCCCCACGCCCCATAAAGGCAGGGTCCCCAAAGAGACAGCAGAGAGCAGTATCTGCTCAGGTCACAGGGCAAGTTAACATAGAGGAGGGAGTTGACCCTCACAGTCCTAAACCCTTGCCCAGTGCTTTTTCCAGAGCCCCTTACTGCCTTTGGGTCTGGACTGGGCAGGAGCTGCTCCTGGTGGTCCTCACATAGAGAATCAGGGGCCAAGGCATTTGCCCTCCTGCCAGCCCAGGGCTTTTCTATTATTGTCCCAAGCACCTCCCGCCCCTTGCTTACTCCTTAGAGTTCCCTGAGACATGAGAAGTCAGGGATGTTTCCACTCTTAGTGCACAGGAGGGTCATTTCATCACCTTCTCCTCTGATCTCTTCCTATTCACCCATCAAGACCCAACTCAGTTACTACCTTCTCCCCAAAGCCCTTGTTGATTGTCAGTCAGCTACATCAGGGTGCCCATGTGTCCTTAGTTGTGTGCCAGTCAGCCCCTGTGGTGGTTATGTTGTGTGTCAACTTGGCTGGGCCTGGTTGAGTGGCTGGGCAGCTGGTGGTAGTTATTCCCCATGATGAGACTGGCAATCAACTCCATGGTGGAATCTAATACAAGCAGCTGAGTAGCTGCCTTTGGGATGTGGTCTGCTTCCTGTATATAAGAGAAGCCTTGGGAATGGTTTCTAGCCTATGACACACTTGGACCCTGAATGTAGCCATGTCATTGCTCAGCAGCCTGCTATGCTCTGCCAACCTTGGGACTTACAATGGACTTAAGTTAATGGCCTGCCAGTGTGGTTTGGTAGCATCAGGACTGTGCCTTTTTACTTGTCAACCTTGGGGCTTCTCAGCCTCAGCAGCCAGCAGCTATCTGAGTGAAGAAACACCTTTAGCTCCAGTGGGCTGGGAGCAGAAGGCAGAGCTGGACTCCAAGGTTGAGGGGCTTTCACTCAACCCCTAGAGCATGGCACTTTGAACTTGGACTTAAAGCCTCCAAAATGTAAGAATAAACTCCTGTTTGTTAAGGCCATCCCATTTGTGGTATATTCTTGTCAGAGTGGCACCAGGTAACCAGAACAGCTCCCAAACCGGGTTTGGAGTCTCTTGAAGGCAGTGCCCTTGAAGTCTGCTCCTTCTTTGCAACTCCCACTCCCAGCACAGGGACCTCAGTTGGGTTTGGTGTTGAATCGATGGATAGGCGGGTGTAAGGAAGGATGGACAGATGGAGTGATTGAATGAACACTTCAATCTCCAAACAACCAGTCTTCCTGCCCCTCTGGTTCCTCCTGCTCCAGCCCCCAGGAAGGACAGCAGTGAGCCTTGCTCTCTCCTTGCCAGCCCTGATTTGTGGGACCCTGAGTTGGTGAAAAGAGGTCGGTCCCATTCTTCTTCCTGCTTAGCCCATGTGGACTCCTTGGAGTCTCTGTGGCAGAGATGCCATGGGGGAGGCATCTCTCAACAGCTTCAGGGAAGGGACACAGTCAGTTCATTTGTCAGCCCTGTGGTTGACACCTGCCCACCTTGCAGTGGAGGGGCAGCTCCGTTCTCCCCTCCCATGGGCTGTTTCCCTTGGAGCCATTTCCCAGAGCTGTCTGCTCCCCATGAGCAAAACCAGCTCATTTCCTTCTGAAAATACAAACCACTTCCTGGCTCACACAGAACTGCCTGAGTGAAATGGGCCATGGTCTGGAGTAGTCTGCACATCCCCCTCCCCACTGCCCAGCTGGTCAGAGATGTGCCCCCCTCCCTGCATGGCACACCCTCCCCCAAAATACACACACACACAATAAGCCCATCCATAGGCTTGATCCAAGGGCTCCTGTCTGCTCAGCCTTACACAAAGGACTAGGGCAGGTACAAAATGTTCTTTTATTCAACAGGCTTAGACCAAGCAAGCATCTTCCCTGTTCCAGGCCTGGGCTGGCCACTGGGGATGATGGGTGAACATGCCCTGGCCCAGGCCTAAGATTTTGCCTGTCTAAATGGGGCAGTGGAGTATGGGGAGAAGAAGCCAGAACCTGTAATCCCAGATCTGGGTCTGTATCTTGACTCAGCTGTTCCCAAGGCTAGAGGACTCCTGGCACAGATAACGTAGGGCTGTGGGGAGGACAGAGGCAAGAGGTGTTTCTTGGTGTGGCTTGTGCACTATAACATGCTCTACAAACATTTGTTGGTAAGTAATTCACTCTGGAAGGTGCTGGAGAGCTTCAAAAGAGGGTAATATTGATGAGACCTGAAGCCCAGAGCCCTCAGGGGCTAGAGCCAAAAGGTCCACCCCTCAATACCTCCAACGAGGTTCTTGAGCCCAGATTTCCCATTGTATGGAAGGGACATTGAGTTCCAGAGAGGAGAAGACATTGATCTGGGTCTCATCTTGAATCAGTGGCTGGGCCAGGAGAGGGCACTGAACCCACATTCACTGCAGGGGTCTCCATAATCCCAGATGAAGGGTAGGAGGAGGATAAGGAAGAAGACATGAAGGGGACTGGGGGTGGCAGAGGCAGGAGGATGAAGTCTAGAGCATTGATGAGGGGTCGGGGAGAGCAGGTGAATAGATTTGTGATGCACACTTGTCCTCAGGTAACCAGCTGCTGCTACACACATGACCACCCCTGGGCATCCCACAGACCCTGCAGACTCAACGTATCCAAAACCCACCTCACCATCCACCCCCAAACCTGTTCTCTCCCTGTGTTCTTTTGCTCAGAAAGGGCATTCCTGCCCTCCAGAAGCCCAGCCCACAGTGTGGACATTCCTCGAATCTCCCACCATCCCCTCTCTCCCCATCCACAGGTCTGGTGACCCCACCACATGAAAACCTCTCCATGATAAGGATGTGGAATGCCTGGAACTCTCACACACTGCTGGGGTGAGGGGGGGTATACATTAATACAAACACTTTGGAAAACTGGCAGTTAAAGCTGAACATATTCTGTGAGCCAGCAAGCTATCCTAGGGATATATCCAGTGTGTGCTGGTAAATGTTTAACAACTAGCTCTCAAAAACAAAACCAAACCTGACTTGTAGCATTTGCCAATTTCTATGGTATGGTCTGCTGGTGGTGCAGTGGTTACAGCATTCACCTGCTAACCAAAAGTTGGGTGGTTTGAACCCACTAGCCATCTGTGGGAGAAAGCTGAGGTAGTTGGTAACTCTACGGGGCAGTTCTACTCCATCCTCTAGGGTCGCTATGAGTTGGAATTGACTTGATGGCCCTGGATACTGGGTATATGGCTCATTTAAGCTACCAATATGATGTCACTAAACATGGAGTTGGGAAGAGATGCTTATAAGCCAGTACAAGCCAGCCCTAGCACACCCCTGGGAATATGCCCCAAAATGTGTACGATTGTGCATCAACACACGTGGGCTAGAATGTTCCTGGCAGTATTATTCCTAATAGGCCCAAACCAGATGCTACTCGAATGCCCACTAACAGTAGAAGGGTAAATAAAAGGTGGTTTGTTTATACAATGGAATACTACGCAGCACTGAAGAGTAAACAAGCCACTCCCACCATATGCAATGCCAGCTGAATCTCACAGACTTAATGTTGAACTGAAGACGCCAGGCACATATTATATCATTCCAGTAGAAAGTTCGAAAGCAGGCAAACTTCATCCCTAGTGATGGAAGGCAGGACAGCGGTCACTTTGAGAAGAGGTAGTATGACAAAGGGCACGAGGGATGAGGCACTGTTCAGTTTCTGGACTTACTTTCTGTATTACTTGGTGGTTACCCAGGTGTGGTCACTTTTGATAATTAATTGAGCTGTGTATTTATGATTTGTGTACTTTTCTGTGTGTATGTTACACTTCAGTGATAACCTTTCTTTAAAAAACAAGAACATTACAACCTTCTCAGCTGTCCCCTCCTTCCTCCCATGGCCCTTACCCTATCCAGGCCATTATTACCTCCTCCTGGACCACTGCCCTGATCTTTCCTCATGTCTCCCTCCTCACTCCTCCCACTTTGCTCTCAATTAGAGTTACCAAATACAAATATACTATACTAAAAAATTATTTGTTATCTGAAATTCAAATTGAACTGGTGATCTGTGCTTTATCTGACAACTGTAGCCTCAATACATCTCCAACTCCAGCCACCTGAGGTCTTTCTCAAAGGTAAATCTGGCCATGTTCCTCCCCTGCTTAAACCCCTTCCCCAGCTCCCTCCTGGCAATAGGATCCACCCAAACATTCCAAAAGGGAACATTTTCAAGACTTTCTCAACTTCCTGTCTCTTCCGGCCCCACTTCCCACCCCAAAACTACCTCCCACATTCCAGCTACAGCATACTTCTCAAAATTCATTCATCTATTCATTCCAAAGTTATTTATTGAGTGCTTAACATTGGTCTCTTATGCATGTGAGAACTGGACAATGAATAAGGAAGATCGAAGAAGAGTTGATGCTTTTGGGTTGTGGTGTCAGAGAAGAATGCTAAGAGTGCCATGGTCTGCTAAAAGGACTAACAAATCTGTCCTGGAAGAAGTGCAGCCAGAATGCTCCTTGGAAGCAAGAATGGCCAGACTTTGACCTACTTTGGTCATGTTGTTGAAGGAACCATTCCTTGCAGAAGGATATCATGCTTGGTAAAGTAGAGGGTCAGTGAAAAAGGGGAAGGCCCTCAATGAGATGGATTGACACAATGGCTACAACGATGGGCTCAGGTATAGCAAAGATCATGAGGCTGGCACAGGACTGGGCAGTGTTTCATTCTGCTGTGCGTAGGGTCGCTTTGAGTTGGAGACAACTCGACAGCACCCAACATCAACTAGTATTGGCCAGGCCCTCTTCCTCAACCATGTGCTGCCCTTTAGAGGACTGTCATTTTGCATGTGCTGTTCTCTCTGCCTTGAGTGCTTTCCTACAACTCAGTTGCCTGATTAACTCATCTTCAGAATTCAGGTCTGGCTTCACGACCTCACTGACCCCCACCACTATCCCAGGACTCCTTGACCCTCCTGACTCCAGGCTGCATTAGAGCCTCTCTCCAAGGCTTCCACAACCCCTGAGTGTCCCTTTGTCTCAGCGCTAAGCACTCAGATCTGTCATTGTCATTGCCTGTGTCCACACCTGTCTCCCCACCAGACTGTGACCTCATCCTGGATGAACGCCAGGTCTGACTCAGCTTGGAGTCCCCAGCCCCGACGAAGCCTGGAGTGAAGCTGGTATCAGGAAAGGTGTGTGGAGTGAGCAGATGAACTGGTCATGAACCAGCACAGGGAGGAGAGTCCTGGAGTTTTCAGGATGGTTCTGATTTCAGTTTCTTCTCCCATTGTTTCCATAAGAACTCAGCTACAGTCAGACCACGTGTCTCAACTGATGTTTTAGAAAGCAGTGTCTCCACCCTGGGAGAAGCAGAGGCCTGGGGAGAGAAGTATACAATGGGCTGGGAAAACAGACATGGAGTTCTAACTCTGGCTCTGCCTCACCTGGTCTCTGCCCATGCTCCCCGACCCCTCCAGACTCACAGGTCACTGTCCCTGTCTCTGTCACTGGAGGCAGGGAGACTGGATGGTGTAGGAGGGCTCTTTTGCCTCATGGCCATTTCAGCCTTCACTGTGTCTTCTCAAAGTTGCCCTTGGGACTCGCGCTCCAGCGCCTGTGGCTCTGAAAGGTGGGACTGACAGCAGCAGAGGTGAAAGCCCTAAGTGCATTAATTGGGCCCAGTGTTTACTCAGGCTGGGTCCATAAAATGCCTCAAGTGGAACTGAGCTCGGCTTAGAGCTCTCCGCATTGTCCGTTCCGGCTGCTGAACCTTGGAATGGACCACCTGGGTGGGCATCTCATTCCCTGGACACCTCATAAGCTCCAGAGAGAACCTTGAGAATGCTTCAGTGCAGAGGAGTGGGCAAGAATGGGACTGCAGGGCTTGGGGACCTGAGAGATTAACTTGTCCAGGCCCCTGCCCCAGGCGAGCATTCCCTACAGACTGCATTATGGCCTAAAGGGAGAGGGACTTGGGCTTTCTTTGCACGCTGCCTCTAAGCAGAAACCCCAGTGCTAGGTGAATATGACTCTACAACACGTCACCTCTGCTGGTCTATGGCTTCTTTTCTCACACTGTCACTGAGCTCCTGAAGACAAGGACCTGGGTCTCTTCATCCCTTTGTCCCTCATCCTTGTTCCTTTCCTGAGTTCCTCCTCTGTGCTATGGAATTAGACTCAGTCCTGCTTTTGGGGAGTCGAAGTCCAGCAGCAAAAATAGCTGTGTCCACAGTAAACAGATAAGGCAAGCTGCCTTAGGGATATGATCTGCTTCCTGTATATAAGAAGAAGCCTTGGGGAATGGTCTCCAGCTTATGGGGTTCTTGGACCCTGCATGTAACTGTGTCATTGTTCAGCAGCCTGCCATGCTCTGCTGACCGTGGGACTTAAAGGAGACTTGAATTAATGGCCTGCCATGTGGTTTGGTAACATCAGGACTGTGCCATTTTATTTCTCGACCTTGGGCTTATTAGCCTCAGCAGCCAGTAGCTGCCTGAGTAAAGAGATACCTCTAGCTTCAGTGGTCCAGGAACAAAAGGCAGAGCTGAAGCTCAAGGTCGAGGGCTCTCACAGCCCCTAGAGCCTGGCACTTTGAACTCAGACTTCTAGTCTCCTGAACTGTAAGAGAATAAACTCCTGTTTATTAAGGCCATCCCATTTGTGGTATATTCTTGTCAGAGCGGCACTGGGTAAACAGAAAATCAGCCTTAGTTTCTTCACCACGGAAGCAGAGATGAGAATAGTACCTACCTCATAGGATTGTTGTGAGAATTAAATGAATTAATGCATGTAACATTTTAAGAACCATGGCTGGCATAGTAACCACACAGTGTCTGCCATGAAGGTTCTCCCATAGTCACAGCCTTTTGGCACCATTGCAATTATCTAATCATACATGACACTAAAGTGAGGATCCTGGCCATATGTGCATTTTTGCTTTTATTATAGTGGCTGTTTCTACGTGTTGAAGCAAGACCTCAGCCCTCTCCAAAACATTCCTAAGGGGGCTCACAGATGTTCCACAGCCCAAGTGACCATTGTAGCACAAAGAAGCCCTCCTCTCTGCTCTAGCTCCCAGACCTGCTGCCCAAGAAGCACTGTGGCTGCCCCTGCCAAGAATCCTGCTACGGAAATGCCAGGCTGGCAAAGGGGGCAGACTCCCAAGGCCCCCAAAGATTCTGGGTCTCAAGCAAAATTTGATGGAGAATGGCCTCCTTCTCAGCTCTGTACTTGGTCCCTGAGCATGGAAATGTTTTTGCTAGGCTCTAAAAGGCTCCAAGAACAGTCCTACCAGCTGCTAAAGAGAAAAGTTTTAAGCTCAAGCTCTGGGATCAGACAGTTCTGCATTCAGACCTGTTCCCCAGCCCATGACTTTTGGCCTCTCTCTCCTCTCTAGGCCTATTATGAAGATTCACTGAGAAAATGTGTGTAATCTGATTAGAACAGTGTCTGGCCCCTGGGGGGCATTCGCCAGGAAGCTAATGAAGGCTACATTTCAGGGCCTCTTTCTTGCATTGAAGGAGGCCTGGTGGGACAGTGATTAAAGCACTCAGCAGCTAACTGAAAGGTCAGCAGTTTGAACTACCAGCTACTCTGCCAGGAGAAAGAAGTAGCAGCCTTCTTCTGTAAAGATGTACAACTTTGGAAACCGTGTGGGGGCAGTTCTACTCTGTCCTATAGGGTCACTATGAGTCAAAATTGACTCAACTGCAATGGGTTTGGTTTTTTTTGGTTTACTTGCATTTAAGTCCCTGGGTGGTACAAACAGTTAACACACTTAGCTGCTAACCAAAGGTTGATGGTTTGAGTCCACTCAGTGGTGCCTTGGAAGAAAAGCTTTGTAATCTACTTTAAAATCAGCCTCTGAAAGCCCTATGGAGTACAGTTCACTCTGACACGTATGGGGTCACCAAGTGTCAGATTTGACTCAATAGCAACTGGTTTTGTTTTGTTTTGTTTTGTTTGAAAATATGATTATAAATTATAAATTCATTTTTACTGTTTGATGAGAATAATGTGAAATAGAATATATCAAAAGTTCTTATTTGTAGGGTATAAACCTATAGCAGTACCACAAACCAGTACATTTTTGCCTGAAGTTGCATATTTTATGCAGCTCAACTATCAATAATCGTGTTGGCTCTCTATTGCTGCTATAACAGCAATACCATAAATGCTTGGCTTTAACTGGGATTATTCTCTTCCAATTTAGGAGGCTAGAAGTCTGAGTTCAAAGTGCTATCTCTAGGGGCTGGGTGAAAGCCCCTTGACCTTGGGCTTTAGCTTGCCTCTTGTTCCTGGCCCCCTGAAGCTGGAGGCATGTCTTAGCTCAGGCAGCTTCTGGCTGCTGAGGCTGACAAGTGAAATGGCACAGTCCTATGATTATCAAGCAATACAGCAGGCCACTAATTCAAGTCCATTAGTAGTCCTGAGATTGGCAGGCAACATGGTAGGCCATTGAGATGAAGACTCGGTGACATGCAGGGTCCAAGCATGCCAAAAAGCTCAGAGACCTTTCTCAAAATTGTCTTTGTATATACTGGGAGCAGACCACATCCCTAAGTCAGCTACTCAGCTGCTCCAGTAGATTCCACCATGGAGGTGATTACCAGTCTCATCATGGGGAATAATTACATCTAGCTGCCCAGCCACTCAACCAGGCCCAGCCAAGTTGACATACAACTTAACTACCACAATAATAATAAGCTAATTTCAAACAATTATATGAGGAAAGACTTTCTATTCTTTCTATAGAAAATGTTGTTGTTGTTGTTATGTGCTGTCGAGTCAAACCCGACTCATAGCGACCCCTCCTTGGGTTTCCGAGGCAGTATCACTACGGAAGTAGGATTGCCCAACCTTCCTTCCGAGGAGTGGCTGGTGGGTTTGAACCGCCAGCCGTCTGGTTAGCAGGCAAGTGTCTTAGCCACTATGCTACCAGAGCTCCCATCTATAGATATAGATTTCTATAGAAAATATCACAAAATTATTATAACATGAGGAGGCAAATAAAGACTATGCTGTCAAAAATTATAAGAAAGCATTATAGAGAGATTTCTGGCACTGTATTAATTAATTATATTTTTCCTGAATTTGGTGATATTTGTGGTATTTATCAGTTTTTAAAATTTTGCAATTGGTTTTGATTCCTTTCCTCATTCTAAATAAATATTCACTTTTGTACTTCATTTTTTATTTTCTACTCTTCTTTTTTTTTTCCGTATCCCAACAATATTTTTTTATTTTATTTCTTGTGATTTGGGTGAAAGTTTACAGAGCAAATTCACTTTCCATACAGCAGTTCACATATACTTTGTCTCATGACATTGATTACAATTTACCCCAATGCAATAGCTCCCCTCCCACTTCCTCCTAATAGTTGCCTCTTCCCTGTGTCCATCCCTCCATGCACCCCTGCCCTCTGAGCTGTCTCCCTGTGCATAAACAGCCCTTCTTTTTCCCATGATTGTTCTCTCCAAAGAGTGTATCTACCTCAGGTAAATGTTCAACTTATATGCCTGTCTTTTGTTGGGCTGGATATTTTCTACTTTTCTTAAGGGAGCTCTGGTGGCATAGTGCCTAAGGCATTCAACTACTAATCAGAAGGCTGGTGGTTCAAACCCATCAGCCACTCCTCAGAAGGAAGATTGGGCAATCTACTTCCATAGTGATACTGACTCAGAAACCAAAGGAGGGGTCTCTATGGGTCAGATCTGACTTAATGGCAGTATTTTTGTTTTGGTTTTTATGCTTCTTAAAGAGGAGCCTCCAAACTCCTTAAGGTTCAGGACTTCCCCCCCCCGCCCCCCCCACCCCCATTGGCTCTGACCCTGCCTGGCACATGGTAAGTGCTCAGTAGGTATTATTTCTGTCTTGGTCTTCTTATTCTAAGCAGGACTCCAGTCTGTGTCTTTTTTTCCCACAGTGGAACCCAATGACCTCTCCCAATTTTGAAATTAGTACAAACAGATACACGGAAGCAGATATAGGGGGCAGATACCAGGTCTAAGCTGCTTGGCGTGGAGTAGGTGCTCAAACCCAGGAGAAATCTGCTTCCAGTTCAGTGTCAGCAACAGCTGGATTTCCCCTAGCCTTCTTCACTAGGATGATGGATGCAAACAAGTGTAGCTCGGTGGTTTTAAACAGAGACCTTAGGATCCTCAAAGGGGCTTCAGGATCACCCGAGAGAGTCACAGGAAGGCTGAGGGTCTGAGGTTCCAAGCTCCCCTCACCTCCCTTCAATCAGAGCCCCTTCCCTTTCATCTGATTGATAAATTGGAGTTAAGAATTTTTTTGAAAAGTATAAAGCAATACTAAAATCTACATTGAAAACCACTGATGTGTTACCTAGGAAGCTCAGAGCTGTGTTTGAGGCTCACACTTGGTGAGTAAAAATAACCAGGAGGCGTTTTGTGCACTAACCTTACCTCTTGTATCCTTACATTTTATTCTGCCTTTATTGTCTCTTCTCCCTTGAAAAACTAGTTGTGCTCTATATATGTCTATATGCCACCTTCCTTTTGGAATGAGGTATGCTAGAAATAAATAAATCTAAGAGTTTAGTACAGGTTTGTGGAATGAAGTGTCCTCCAAACACATGTGGTCTTCTCTAGATCAAAACTGACTCTCTCATAGAATAATTATCAGCTTCCTGTCTGTTTTTCCCACTAGACTGTGAGCTCTTTGAGGGTAAGGGCCTTGTGTATCTGGCACTCTCTCCAAATAGTACAAGTTCTCACTATATGTTTACTGAGAGAGGGAAGAAACGAGTCAGAGAGAGAGGGAGGGAGGAAAGACAGAAGGAAGTGTTGTAACCGATCACTCATGGTGCAGTGGCAAGAGCAAGCTTGGGACTCTAGAATCAGACACTCCCAGGATCAAATTCTGGTTCCACCATCTGCCACCCAAGTTACCTTGGGTAGCTCACTTTCTCTCTCTCTGAGTTCATCTCTAAAATGGGAATGCTGATCATAGGACTCTGAAAAGCCAGTGAGGTAATGTGTGTAAAGCAACTAGTCAGGGACTGGCATACAGTAGGTGCTCAGGAAATGGCTGGAGAGTGAACTGGATTGAACTAGTTGAGAAGAGAAGGAGACCTCTGTGCAAAGCCTGATTTGAGCTGGGGCCTCTCTTCCGTAAGTTCCTCAGCCCTAAGGGGCTCTGAGTCCAGTGGGGCAGAACTTTTTAATTAGCCCAGGCCAGGAGGGTGAGTGGAGGCAATCAAGCCTGCCCAGACTTGGCAGGGGTCCTGGCCCCCCCAGGCTTGCCTGTGCTGGCTGCCAGGACTCTAATAATAAGTCCCATCTGACACCACCAGCCAGCCACTGGCCACACAGCCTGCTTAGCCCCTTACCCTGTGGAATCCCTAAAGCCTGGTGTGCATAGTTTTGAACCCAATGTGAAAAGCTGGGCACACAGTGGGTGTCCAACCAATACTAGGTGAGTTTACCACAATTACATTCTCTAGGCACATTCCCATAGAATGCACAGACACCTCTCTAAAGTGCAACAATTCCTTGCCCTATGTGGCCAAAATGGAAATATTATAATGCCAGCCATCTATCAAGTGCCTACAATGCGTAAGACATATTTATGCTATTTAACTCTCTGTATCATTCCCATTTTATAGGCAGGGAAATGGGGCTCAAGGAGGTTAAGAACTTGCTCAAGTTTACAGAGGAGGGATGTGCTGTGGTCAGGGTCCCAGCTCCTCCACCCACCCCTAAAGTGTGTGCTCCTTCCCTGCCCAGTGCCTCCCACCTGTTATTATACTCTTCCGTGCCTGGCCTGGTGCAGGCAGCTGCGAGTACAGCATAAAGCTGTTGGCCTCTGCCAGGGCAGGTCAGACTCACACACAGACAATGCTACAAGGAAGTAACCATTCCCAGAGAAGGAACTGGAAGAATCTGAGTTGGGGTGTCTGGAGGACTGGAGGTGGCTTTTGCGCAGAGCCTTGAGGGACAGGGAGAGAGGATGACCCTTTAAGACCATCTACTTCAAATCCCCTGTTATGCAGTCACAGGAACAGGGGCAGAGCTGGACCTGTAACCAAGCCCTTCACATTCAGCTTGGGGCTCTGGCCCTGCACTCAGCCCTCGGCTGCCCGTGGGCCCTAGATAACCACTTAGAAGGACAGCCAAATGGTGAGAAGGTGGGAGCTGAGGGAGCTGGTCATTAGCCCTGGGAAGAGCAGCCTCAAGTGGGCAAAGTCAGAGCCCTCACAAGCCAGAGAGGCCATCTGAATGGATGGAATGCCAGGCACAGGCTCCACCCATGCAGGGGTTGCCGAGATTCACTGAGTGAATAAATGAATGAGTGAGTGAGTGAATGAATGAGTGAGTAGAGTCCTAGGAGTGAATCAAAGACCAATAGGAAGGAAGTACAGGGAGGCCAACATATGAACCAGTGTTTGGAAGGAGCGTCTCTGCCACAGAGCTGCAAACAGCTGAGTGGCTATACTGGGAAGAGCGGGCACCCATCAAGGAAGGGGTGGAAATGTAGTTACTGGAGGGTGCTTTCCAGAACTACCAGCACCAGGGTTCCCTCCTGAGGGTCTCTGGTTCTGAGATTCTTCCCTCAGAGCCACCAGGGGCCTAGGGTTAAAGCTGGGGTCAAACCCCAGACTTGCATTAGGAGGATGAAAGTCCTTGCAGGCCAGAGAACTAGCCAACGGAAAAGTGACCTTCTGATGGTCAGAGGAGGCAGGGCCTATTGAGAGCTAATGGCTGGCAGCTGCCCCCATGAGCCAGCCCAGCACCAGCTCACAGAGTGGCCTCATGTTGGACCTGTCTCCTCCTGGCCATCACCTGCCCTGTCTACTAAACAAAGCTATTCTGGTACAAAAACAATTCCCATAACCCTGCATTTTGCTGCCTAAAAGCACTTTCACATTATTCCTCTTACATACAATGCAAAAACAACACAACTATTGCCATGGAGTCGGATCCAACCCATAGCGACCCCTCCTTGGGTTTCTGAGGCAGTATCACTACAGAAGTAGATTGCCCAACCTTCCTTCTGAGGAGTGGCTGGCAGCCTTTTACATACAGTCAGCAGAAAATCCACCTCAGGTACAATTTCTTAGGTATGAAAGTCTCTCTCTAGTTGGAACAGGGTGGTGGAGTGGCCCTTAGAATGGACTTGTTCTGGGTCATTTCTTTTTCATCCTCCTCATCTTCCCTGGGACCACTTCATCCTTCAAGTCCTTTCATCTCTCTGAGACTCAGGTTCATCTTCTATAAAATGAGACTATAAGATTATCTTGAAACATCAAAGCAAAACAAAAATTCAAAAGGAATGACCCCCACTGATAAGGGGGCTGGGAGGACTGATAAGATGATTTAGGAGATGCCTGGCCCCAGCCCAGCTCAGAACAGATGCCCCGCACCCTCTGCCTCCTGAGGCAATGGGCGCGTGGGGAGCCACCCCACTAAGTACTGGTTCCTGAGGTTCTTTGCCTCACTCATTTTTGGCCCCCGGCCTGAGAGACATGGAAACTCTGAGGTGAGGGCTTCAAACTCTATGTGTTTTATGGACCCTATGAACCTGGCAGTCCCATAAAGTCACTTCATAGTTTTACAAGCCCTGAGACTGCCCGGATCCCCTGACCCAGGGAACTCTGAGTCTCTGGGCAGTAACTGGGCCCTGGAACCAGAGGACAAGCTCCCAGATTCAATGGGTCTGGACCACGAGAGAAACCCCTCTGATGGCTCGTCTTTGCTTCAAGATGAAGTTCAAACTCCCTAACCTGATTTCCCAGGTCCTTCCTCTAGCCTGAGAGACGTGGAAGGATGGTTCTCAAAGCAGATGGGGCTGGCAGAGGCCCCAGTGAGGAATTTTCTATTTGCAGATATTTCAGCGGGTTCTTACATTTGGAGGGAAAGGTAGCCACTCCCACCCCAACCCAGGAGCTGCAGGACTGCTTGTGCTGCCCCAGGTGAGTGGAAGGATTGGCCCATGTCCCCCAAGCCGCTAAAGCCCAGGCTGACCCCTGTGTGGTTCTCATGGAAATGCAATAGTGAAGGAATCAGAAGTCTGCAGGAGTCATCTTATCCCTCCTTCTGACTTCCTGGGGACCCCTGGCTAAAGGCTTTGGGGTCAGCCCAGAGTTTGAATCCCAGTTCTGTCACTAGTCCAATGACCTTAACCAAAGTACTTTAGCAAACTGAGTCTCAATTTTCTCATCTGTCTAATGCGAATAAGAGCAGGTACTTTTATCACACGTGGTTGTTGTGGGGATCAAATGAGGTAAAGGTGCCCAAGTGCTATTATTCATATCTGCTTTGTTTCCCAGGATGGCACCAACCACTGACCCAATGGATAGGTACATCCTATTGTCATCAAGGCCTGCTTCTCCCTGGAAGGTTACTCAATTCAGCTGACATTTTTTCTTGCTCCTGAATTCCCAAGGAATTTCCAATGGAAACCTCTGTCCTGGTGTCCTCACCCCACCCCAACAACTGCCTTCTAAATCTTGTGCTTCATTACAACACACCCAAAGGCTCTCAGTGGCTCCTTCTTGCTGTAGGAAGTTCAAACTCCCTAACCTGATTTTCAAGGTTCTCCCAGACCTGGCCCTATAGACCTTTCATTTCTCTCCAGTTCCTATAGCCCTGAGTGACTCAATGCACTTCAATCACACAGATAATACTACTACTACTAATATTAATAACAATAATAATAAGTAACACTTAAGGGGTGTTTACACCCACATATATTACATGTGCCATGTAATTAAGTTAGATACATTAACTCAATCCTCACAACCATTTTATGAGGTGGTTGTATTGTTAGGCACTGTTGAGTTGACTCTGACTCATAGCAATCCCACATGACGGAATAGAACTGCCCCACAAGATTTCCTAGGCTGTAATTGCCATGAAAGCAGACTCCCACAGAGCTATTGAGTGGGCTCAATCCACCAATATTTGGGAAGCAGCTAAGCAATTAATCACTCTACCAGAGCTCCTCCTTATGAGTTGTTGTTATATGCCACCGAGTCGGACCAACTCATAGTCACCCCTCGTTGAGTTTCCGAAACGGTATCACTACGAAAGCAGGTTGCCAAATCTTTCTTCCTTATGAGTAGGTACCAAAAGTACCCCAGGTTACAGATGAGGACACTGGGGCACAGAGAGAAATACCTTGCCCAAAGGTCAACTAAGAAGTAGAGCTGGGATTCGAACTTGTGAAGCCTGGCTCTGGAGGCCAAAAATGACCATTCTTGGCACATGCTGTGCATTCATACCTGCGACATAAATGAAGCATGGAGGGTACAGGAAGTGCAGGTGTCCTCTGCTCTGGACATCTGAAATTCAGGATGCAAAGGCACTCCTCAAACACTGAGTGCTTACTAGTCTCCCATTTCACATGAGGTGGCTGGGACTCAGAAAGGTGAAGGAGGCAAGCAACCTGGGGTGTCACAGGACAGAAGAAAAGGACCCCAAGAGCCCTGTTAAGTTCTCTGATGGCCTGGGCATCTGGACTCACACAGTGATTTGTAATGCCATCCTTTACCTCAAAGGCATTGTGATGGTTAAGGTTGTGTCAGCTTGGCTGAGCAGTGATTCCCAGTGATTTAGCAGTTATAATGTAGTCATTCCCCATAATGAGATCTGATATAATGTAATCACTTCCTTGATGAGATTTGCTGTGAACAGCCAATCAGTGGAAAGGGAGTTTTCAGTAAATATGATGTGCTGGCAAAGGTCTTTGATTTTTTGCTCATTTTGGATCCTGCATCTGGCTTATCATCATCTGAATTCAAATCAGTGGCCTGCCATATTGTCTGCTGATTTGGGGATTGTTGTCTTCAAAGCCTGAGAACCAAAAGCCTGACAGCTTACTGGCCAATCTTGGATTCGTCAGCCTTCAAAGCCAGCAGCCTGCTGTATTGTTTGCCAATCTTGGGTTCATCAGCCCCTGCAGCTATATGCATACGGAGAAGCCTCCAGTGTGACATCTGACCCACCCACGGACTTCGGATTTGCCAACTGCATGAACCATTTCCTCAAGATAATTTCTCTCTCTCTCTCTTAGGCTTTGCTTCTCTAGAGAACCCAGCCTAAGACAGCCCTCAAGAGGAAGATGCTGTCTCTCAGGACATGTTCTCTCTGGATCTCCCATACCAGAATCTCCCAGGTGCCTGTAAAAATGCAGATTTCTTGGCCCCATTCCTGATCTGCATCAGAATCTCTAGGGGTGGGGCCCGAAGTCTGAGAAGAAATGCTAGCCTAGAAGGACCTCTGCCCATGTGTTAAAATCCACTCAAACTTGGAATCAAAGAACCTTGGGCAAGTCATGGAATTTCTCTGACCTCTGTTCAGCTGTAATTTGGGAATGATAAAATGACTCCCAGGATGGCTGTGAGAATCAGTGAAATTAAAGTAACAACTGGCACACTGAATAGGATGACTCAATGGGTGCAAGGAGAAAAATAACTCCCCCCCCCCACTGTCTCCAAACCTGCCCTGTTGGGTCTCCCTCCCCACCCCTGTAGGGGGTCTAGGGTAGACCCCAGCTTTCCTGCTCTATCTTAGGTATGAAGAGATAGTCTCCTTTTCAGGTAGCAGTAGGTCCATCCGATCTGACCTCAGTACATTAATTTCTTACCCAATTCAAAGTTCCTCCCCTCCCCCCTCTCAGGTCCATTCTCAGCTTCAGTTCCTTCCTATATTTCCTCACCTCATTCTCCCTCTTCTCTAGGCTGTCCTGTGCCTACAGATTAGGTCTGGGATGGAGTGTGGTAGGAGAGTAAATTTAAAAAAGATGACAAGACCTTACCTGAGCTGCTGGCATCTGGCATGGGGGGTCCTCCCAGGGCAGAAATGTCCAGATGCAGCTTTCTCTCTTTGGGGTTATTGTGGGGTTTTTTCAGTGACCTCTCCTTGCTGAGAATCTCCAACCTGCAATTCCTGGTCATGGGTGATGCCTCCTCCTCCAGCTGATATTGCCAACCTTCCCCTCACTCCATGCAAATGCATTCTGTTGGGGTCACCTGATGCTGGCAGCAGCAGATCCCTTGGACTAGTCCCTTCTAAATGATTTGAACCCCATTACATCCCATAGTGTCTAGTTGAGCCCATAGGAAATGTGTTTGCCTGCCAAACTCTGACAGAGTCCCTGCAACCCCTCTCCTCTCCCTTCACGCTCAAGCCTTCAGATGTTTGGGGTGAAAATCAGATACACATCCCTCGGTTCCCAAACTCCAGGACTTGCCATGGGAAGGGGGAGGACTTTGTTCACTGAATCGTCCCTTCCATCTCTTGCCTTGTCTCATACCTGGGTGAAAAGTGGGTGACAGTCACAGAACTGATTTGAGGCCATTCCTACTTCCAGTCTGCCTGGATGCTTTAGAATGCAGGGTGCTGGGTACAATTTGGGGCCTTAGTACATAACACAAAGGAGGTGTCCATAAAGAATTCCAGAACTTTCTCTTCCTCATACAAGGAGAGGTGGGGAGTCAGGGAAGGAAACAAAAAAGCAGAAACCAGGGCTACACAAAGCATCAGTCAGAGCGGGGAGCCTCCACAGGCTCCCGGAGATAGACATAAAACCAGGGATTGGGAGGGATTCGTTTTTAATTAAAAAGCAATTGAGACTCAGATATAAAGTATCATGACACTAATGGGCCAGGAAATCTGGAACCTTAAATCACAGCAATTTCTCCCCAGAGGGCAGGCCTGGGACCCCAGGATTAGATAGAAGGTTTGGCGTGTGCCAAGGCAGGAAACGCTGAAGGTGAGTGTGGATTCCTCCCTGCTAAAGCACTCAGATAAACAGCCGAGTGACAGCTCCGAGACCTCTGAGACTAGTTTGGAACCACCATTTCACAAATGGGGAAACTGAGGCCCAAAGAGGTGGAACCTTCCCAGGGTTATACACAGAGCAGGGGCAAAGCCAGAACCAGAACCAGAACCTGAGCCAAAGGCCCTCTCCCTGTGCCTGCCTGTTGAAGAGAGCCCAGCATGGAGTGTTTTCCCACAATCCCCTACCAGGGTCCTCCAGTGGGATCTGGGGAAAAAGGGCTCTAGCAGCGTTGCTGAGCCCAAGGGCTGAAATTAGTCTTGGTGGTGGACAAGACTAACTTGAAGGTCTTGCAAATAAGTGAACCAGCTGTCCCTGCTGGGGCAGGGGCCACCTGCACTCACACTGTCCAATGTGGTCTTTTCGTGAGGGACTCGCTGAGTGACTTTAGGAAACTTTGCCAAGCTCCCTCTATTCCAACCTTGGATTCACCATCTATATGATGAGGAGATTGAATTGGACCTCTGTAGAGGCTCTTCCGGTACTGACAACCTGTGATTCTATAGTCTAGTCTGCCACTCCATCCCCCAAACCAGGATGCTGTGAAAGCAGAAGGCAACCAGCAGAGCAGGGGGTGATGAATGGGGGAGACAGCAAGTATTTGAGCTCCCAAGGAAAACCTGCAACACCACCCCTAGTCACAAGGGTCCCTCTGTGCTCCCTAATTCTCCGATTTATCTCCTCAGGACTGGCCTGAAGCAAAAGTCAGACACTTCCTTCATTCATCCCACAAGGATTTATCACTTCTCTGGAATGCTCTGTGCTTCTTGTACAAATCTTGAGACATCTGAGAGAAGCCTGCCAAAGTGAGTGAGTCTCCCTGCTGCAGCTGAGTGAGAGGCAAGCTGCCAAACAACCGCTGACCTCTTTGGCCACATCAATAGTGATATAGTAAGCAAATCCAGGAAGGTTATTTTCCCAATCTACTTCAGCCTGGCTAGATTCCTAGGGAGTGGTGACCACTGTGGGGGCTGAACTTTGAGTGTGGCTAAAGAAGGTGACCAGGGAGGTGAGAGTTCTTGGGAGAATGCTGAGCACCTGGAGAGGAGTAAACTCAGGGGGACGAGGGTGCTAGTTCCAAACCTTTGCAAGGCTGTGTTGGGACAGAGATATCTTTAGTGAGATAATAGGTCAGAGAGCTGGAAGACCTGAGAAATTTCTGCTTCAGGCCTTCTCATCATGTCTCCCTGATAGGTAAACCTTAGTCCTGCTCAAAAGGAGCCTTGCTGGCACAAAGGTTAAGCACTCAGCTGCTAATTGTAAAGGTTGGTGGTTCAAACCCACCCAGCAGCTCCACAAGAGAAACACCTGGCAATCTGCTTCCATAAAGATTGTTGTTGTTATGTGCCATTGAGTTGGGCCTGACTCATAGTGACCCCTTCTTGGGTTTCCGAGGCAGTATCACTACGGAAGTAGATTGCCCAACCTTCCTTCTTACGGCCTAGAAAACCCTATGGAGCAGTTCTGCTGTCACAGAGTCACTACGAGTTGAAATCAACTTGGTGGCACCTAACAAAAGTCCTGCTCACACATCTCCTGTCACAGAGAGCTTATCCCCCACCTGTGAGCTGTTTCCATAGTAAGAATACTTCGACTGACAGGAAGTTCTGTTTATGAGGGATGCCTCCACTGATTACATCTGGACTGGCCTTTGCTAGGCACAGGGTTGGGTACTTTTACTTAGCTTCTTTCATTTAATTCTTACAACTCTGAGAAGTAAAAACTATATACCAATTTTATAAAAAATATGAGGCTCAGACAGGTCAAACGACTTCCTCAACGTTCCATAGCTAGTAAGAACAGAGCTGGGATTACAACTGTACGTGTATCTGGCTCCAAATCTGTGTCTACCACCAAGCATTCACCTCTTCCTTGCTTTCCTACTCTGGCCACACAGAACTTCTTGTCCTTCTCCAAACTCATGATGTTCTTTCATGAGTCACTCACTGCCTTTGTGTAAGTGCTCCTTCTGCCTGGAATGTCATCCTTCCGTGTCCACTTAAAAGCTTCTATCCCAAGGTTGTGTCTTTCATGGTCACTATTTTATATACTGAGCCCCTGGGTGGTACAAATGGGTAAAATGCTTGGATGCTACAAAAAACTGGAGGTTGGCGTCCACCCAGAGGCACCTCAGAAGAAATGCCTGGAAATCTACTGAAAAAATCAGCCATTGCAGATGCTCTGGAGCACAGTTCAACTCTGACACACATGGGGTCGCCATGAGTCGGAATCAACTTGAAGGTGACTCGTTATTTCATAAACTCCACAGCATTTAGAATATTGTCTGACACATTGTAGGCACTTCACATTTGTCTAATGAATACATGAAGGCGTCAATAAGTCCACTCTACAACTCAACTCTCACCCACTTTGGGAAGTCTTTCCTGACTCTTGCCTCCAGGGTGAGCTGGCTCTGGTCTCCAGTGGCTGCACTCTTTGCTCACAGCACCCCCCAACATACTCACACATGTACACACTCACACACACATACACTCACCAGCCGGCCCGTGATGTCTACCGTGGCCCCAGCACTTGCCACACACAACACTATCAGGGTCTGTTTACCTGTGAGTTTTCCCCAACCAGGACCCAGCTCCCCAAAGGCCAGGCATCCCAGTACCCAGGTCAGCACTGGCACAGAGGAGGGGCCTGGCAAAGGACTGGAATTCAGTGGAGCATCAGGCCCCTGATTAAACCTCAAGATGATCTTGTACAGTCCTCTATTGTTACAGAAGAAGAAACTGAGGCTCAGAAAAGGCAGAGCTAGGAGGACCTGCATCCAAGCCCCATCCCATGAGATGTCCTGGTGGGGAATACACAGGACTAAAGAAAGGAAAAGAAGTAGGCCAACAGGATGAAGGGGAAGCCTGAGCTGGCCCTCAAGTCAGCCATCTCTGCAGGGAGTTCACAGGCCTGCCTCTAGGGCACTGGAGGGGTGAGCCAGGGTCCAGGGGGCGAGTTCTTAAGGCTCCCACCTCCTCACAGCTGGCTAGGAGGAAAAGCCCCCAGTGGGTGCTGAGTGTGAGGCTCAAGAGCAGTTGAGGTTCAAAGGCAGCCTGCAGCAGGCGCCAGCCCTCAGCTTCCACCATAAATTTACAATCCAAAGAAAGGCCCTGCATCCTCTAGGAGGTGGGAAGGGGGATTTTCCCTAGGTTGGCCCCATTGCCCAACAGAGCCAACAACTTGTTGGAAAGTCTGAGTGAGACAAAGTGGCTCTTCCATACTGAGGGACTAGATCTCCTGGCCTTGGGGGAACAGGACCTGCCCACAGGGCCCTCCGGGCTGGCTTGTTAAACTCCCTCACCCACCCATTCTCCACACAGTGGCTGGGAGCTCTGACCAGGCCATTTCCTACTTAGCACAGGCTCCCACATTTCTTAGGATGAAGCTCAAGCTCCTTGGTCTGGATTCAAATAACAGTAAGGGGAGGGAGGTGAACTCCTTATCCCCTAGCCTATGGGAGCCCAGAGCCAAGCAGGCCAGGCAAAACCTCCCAGTCCTGCAGATGGCAGCCAGGACCCCAACGTGGAGTGTTCTCAGCAGAAGTGGAGGTGGGCTCAGACACAATGAGTTCTCAATAAATACGTGTGGAATGAGTTCTGGAAGAAAACAGAAAGAAGAACTCAGGCTCTGGGAAAATCCCTACTGTAGCAAATGGACTGAGACTCACCTCAATTGGCCCACCTCTGCCATCTTCAGCTTCATGGCTCTCAGAAGCTAAAATCAACATGGCCTCTGATTGGTGGGGCAAGATTTTCACACCAGAAACTGTTGGAATCCCCAAGCATCAGATGCAGAAGGGGCTGTGGGGGTCCCTGACACTAAGCCCCCCCTTTTTTCAGAATGGGAAATGCAAACCTAGGGAAAGGAAGTAAGTTGTCTCAGGTTGGCCAGGCTGAGTCATGAACCAGGCCCCTGGTTCTTCATCCAATTCAGCTCTGTGCAAATGAGTGGTCAAGGGCCTGGGCTAGAGACCATGACAGATTTCACCGTGTTAGAGCTGAAGGGAACACTCAGGGTTATCTACCCTCCTTGACGCCACCTCTGTGCCAGGGGTGATCAGAACTGCCCCTGCTCTCCAGAAGGGCATTTCCTGGGAAGATAGACCATTACATTCAGAGTGTGGCATGCAGGGATAGGGCAAAGATTTGACCCTTTCTGGGGAAAGTGAGTAAACGGACATTGCAGGCAGAGGAACAGCCAGTACAAAGGCTCAGAGGGGAAATGGCCGCGCATACCCCCTGGTGATTGCAGGTGGATGCAGTGGGTCTAGTGTAGGGTGGGCATTAGGTGTGGCTTCCAGAAGAGAATCCGGAGATGAAGCAAGAGAGGCAGGCAAGGGCTGAGTCCAGAGCCATGTTAAGGAGGTGGGCTTTATGCTTAGTCTGAGGGGTTCAAGTGTGTCCTTCACACAGCAAGTTGTCAGCAGAGTCAAGCTTATGGCACAAGTGCCCAGCTCTCCCTTGTGCCCTCCATCCCTCACAAACAGCCACATGTCCCCTTGCCTGAGATAGTGAAGGACTAAGGCCTAGACACAGTCAAAGTCAACAGCTATCCCAAATTATCCCTTCCTGATCCTAGAAGAGAACCTTGGTAATCTTATTCCTAAACCAGGCCTGGCAGTTCTCACCTTCTCTAACCAGGAATTAGCCTCCTGAAGTCTATTTAATTAGGGTCATTTTCTCCCTACTGGCACATCAGACTGAAAACAAAAACAAAACAACAATCCTGGCCCCTCCTTAAGCAGTTCCAGGACTGGTTTTCCCACCAGGGCTGGAGCAGGGCCCCACACAGATCTCCCCACTGCTATTGTCGACTCCAGAACTCCCAGTGTGGTCTGGGCCCTGGGGGTCAAGATGGGGTGGGTCAGGCCTGCCCTGCCACTGGTTGAGGGAGGGGCTGGAGCTTAGAGTCCATATAAATTAATTTAATTGAGCCCTATTATCACTTTGCTCCAAGCCTGCAAGTCTAATCTAGCGTTGAAGTAATTCATTGGGTGTGAAGTGTCCTGGAGCCAAGACTTCCCTCTGCTCAGGGAACAAAACTCTCCATTCTTGGCCCTGGCCCCAGGGCCACTGCAGCCTGGCTCAGCAGAGGGGCTGTGAGGGGAGCAGGGTGAGCAAGAGAGTCCTTAAAATAACTCTTGGCCTCAGCTGCATTCCCTGACTTTCTAGAATGAGGCTCCGGCCCTCACCCCACCTCCCAATATACACACAACTCAGCCACATGCTCACATGTGGGGGTAACACTGAGGTGCCCACAGACTCAAAAGATGGCTGAACAGGTCCCCAGAGACCTGGGTCAACCCTGAGTGACTATGAGATTTTGGACAAGGCTTTTGTTCTTTCTGTGCCTCAGTTTCCCTTCTTGCAGAATTCCCTGGTTTCTCACTTTAGTAGTTGCATGACCTTCCAAACCAAAACCAAACTCACTGCTGTCAAGTTGGTTCTGACTCACAGTGACCCCTCGTTGGGTTTCCAAGGTGGTATCTCTACAGAAGTAGATTGCCCAATCTTCCTTCCAAGGAGTGGCTGGTGGGTTTGAACAGCCAGCCTTCTGGTTAGCAATCAAATGCCTTAGGCACTACACCACCAGAGCTCCCTGCGTGACCTTAGGCAAGATATTAAACCTCTCTGAGACTCAGTATCCTCACCTGTGAAGCAGAGAATCTAATAAAGCCTATCTCATAGAAGGCTGGCGTTTCAAATCCACCGGGCACTCCTCAGAAGGAAAGTTGGGCAATCTACTTCCGTAGTGATACTGCCTCAGAAACCCAAGGAGGGGTCGCTCTGAGTCGGATCCGACTCCACGGTAGTGGTTGTGTCATTGTTCATAGGGTTACTGGAGGATTGAGTGAGCTAACATATGTAAAATGCTTAGAACTATGCCTGGCATACAGTGAGCACTCTGTAAATGTCCTTTCATGATTGCTGTGAGACTCAGGTGGGATGGGGAAGAGAGCCCTCTGTGAAGTTGTAATTGCTGAGGCCTGGGAACACATTGTAGTTGTAAATCCAGGAGACAGCAGAAATGGTGTGGTTCCCATGAAAGTTTGTCCCAGGATTAGGGCACCTGAGGGAATTGGGAGCTGAGAGAATGCAAGTTGCCCAGCCTGGTGTTGTTATGATTAGATTTGCATAATTTATGGTGCAATTATTCATACCCTGAGTGCCAAGCTCATTAAGTAATCAGGTAGCATGAATGGAACCCACTGGGTTGAGCCCCAATTTGAGGGGAAAATTCAGTCTTGGGGGCCTTTGGGGGCTTGGCCTGAGGGCAGAGTCAGGACAGTCATGCATGAATGTAAGTGTGCACACCACACACCCACAGGATGGCCTAGGCACCCCCCGCAGGAGCATAGGCCATAAAGGAGTTGGGGAGGTTGAGTGAGGATTTATTGGTTTGCCTGCCCCTTCCCTTTCCCACCCTGAAAACCCTACCAACATTATAGGGCCCTTCCTGGGTTCCGAAGCTCAAAGCCCTGACCCCGCGCTAGCCCCTGCCATCTGAATCACAAAGCATAGTGAAAAACAGAGTTTGTCGGCACTATTCCTACTATCAATACCCATTTAACAGGTAGGGAAAGTTGAGGGTTAACAGGTCCAATCAAAATCTCAGCCTAATAAGCAAAAAAGCCAAACCAAAGACTCCTATCCACTAATATTTATTCCCTAATTCATTCCCTCTTTGGGGAACAGAATTAGGAAAACTCTAGAGAACACTGGGCTGGGAGTTAGGCCATCTGGGTAAGCACCTTCACCACTCTGGACTCCAGTCTTGCCATTTCCTACAGTCTGTGACCACCAACTCACAAACCCCCACATGGGGCTCAGCACAGGAGGTAAGTATGAGATAAGTGGTATCTGAACTCAGCACCAGAGACCGCAAAGCAAGAGAACACACAAGTGGCTTTGTACAAATCCTAACCTGTGATAAACCCTTGTCCTCTGCTCTAACCCTAACAACACCTATGTGCAGTTATAATCTCCAAATGGGGCAGGAAGGTAGAAGGAAATCAGGCCCTCATCCTTGTAACCCAAGGTGGAACTCCCATTGTTCTATAGCCAATGGCCATGGTGGGCAAGGGTTCTACTCCCCCTTTATTCTCTTCCCTTGTGGTACCCCCTCTCTGCTCAAGGTCTCAGCAGAAGCCAAGGTAGAAGGTTCAGCACACTGTAAAGCGCTTGATAAATGGTACTTACAGATGGCTGGGGAGTTTTTTGTTTTGTTTTGTGTTTAGCCTGTCTAGCCCATGATTCTGAGAATAGTGAGGCCCATCTCTGGCTTAAAAAAACATTTTTGAATTATCTTCAACAAAATTTTACTTGTGTGTGATATTAAGGAAAGTGTTCAATAATTTCCACATTCCATTGGATCACTTTTCTTTGGAATGGGCATGTCTGTGGATCTCTTCACAAATGTTGCAGCAGTACATTGACAGGGAACTGACAGAAATCCAAGCAGGATTCAGAAGACAACATGCAATGAAGGATATCATTGTTGATGTCAGATGGATCTTGGCTGAAAGCAGAGAATACCAGAAAGATGTTTACCTGTGTTTTACTGGCTACATAAAGGCATTTGACTGTGTGGATCATAACAAATTATGGATAATATTTCTAAGAATGGGAATTACAGAATTCTTAACTGTGCTCATGAGGACCCTGTACATAGACCCAGAGGCAATTGTTTGAACAGAACAAGGGGATGCTGCATGGTTTAAAATCAGAAATGGCATGTATCAAGGTTGTATCCTTTTATCATACTTACTCAATCTGAATGCTGAGAAAATCATCTGAAAAGCTGGATTATATGAAGAAGAACAAGGTATCAGGATTGGAGGGAGACTCATTAACAACCTGTGATATGCAGATGACACAACCTTGCTTGCTGAAAGTGAAGAGGACTTGAAGCACTTATTAATGAAGATCAAAGACTACAGTATGCATTACATCTCAACTTAAAGAAAACAAAAATCCTCACAACTAGACAGATAAGCATATCATAATAAACAGAGAAATGATTGAAGTTGTCAAGGATTTCATTGTGTGTGGATCCAACACAATGCCCATGGAAGCAGCAATCAAGAAATCAAATCATGTATTGCATTGGGCCAATCTGCTGCAAAACACCTCTTTAAAGTGTTAAAAAGCAAAGATGTCACTTTGAGGATAAGGTGCACCTGACCCAAGCCATGGTATTTTCAACAGTTTGTATGTGTGGGAAAGCTGAACAATGAATAAGGAAGACCAAGGAAGGATTGATGTATTTGAATTATGGTGTTGGCAAAGAATACTGAATATACCATGGACTGCCTGAAGAAAGAATAAGTTGTCTTGAAAAAAGTACACCCAGAATACTCCTTAGAAGCAAGGATGGAGAGATTTCATCTCACGTACTTTGGACATGTTATCAGGACGGAACAGTCCCTGGAGAAGGACATCATGCTTGATAAAGGGGAGGGTCAGCAAAAAAGACGAAGACCCTCATGAGATGGACTGACACAGTGGTTGCAATGATGGGCTCAAACACAGCAACAATTGTGAGGGTGGCACAGGACCAGGTGGTGTTTTGTTCTGTTGTTATGAGTTGGAACAGACTCAATAGCACCCAACAACAACAGCTCTGGTTTATCTCTCTTTTTCCTAAAACATATCACTTATATCACCCACTGGCTTGTAGCCAGTTACCAGGCTTCTGGAGGGTATGGAAAGCCAGGACACCACCAAGGGCTGAGTGAGGAGATTTTGAGGTTGGGAAACATCAGCAGGAGGCCTGAGAGCTCCCTCACCCATGCGGTATTCCACGTGCAGCTTCTGCAATGCTCCCCCCACCCCAGGCCATTATTAATGCCTTCCCAAACACCAGGTAAGACCACCTGGCAGAGTGGCCAGTCACTCCCTGCTCTTTCAATTCCTCTACACAACATTTAATTATTTGAAGTACCCCTCAGACTCTCCCATGATCAACTGTCTCCACACTTTCCTAAAGGCAAAGCAGATGCCAAGGGGAAAGAGGAAGTTTGGGCTCAGACAGACAAAGTGAGGCTGAGGAGCCATGTGATCATAGGCCAATCTCTTAACTGCTCTGAGCCTCAGTATCCCTGATCGTCATGTGCGGCTGGTAATACCTACCCCTCAGGTGCTGTGATGCAGCTTCCAGATTCCTCTTCAGGAGAGAGGTGGTGGGAATGTGTCAAAGACAGCCCTTTTGGGGGGTTACCTTTGCTGAAATACATTGCCTTAACCAAGATCACACTCCCTTCTAGGGAGCAACCTTCATCCAATGACTGACCACCATGGAGGAAGGAAGACCCAGCCCCCTGACACCAAAGTGGGACAACTCGAAAGCTCCAGAGCTGCCTATGGGGTTGCTAAGACTTTGATTGAGACCGTCTCCCAGCCCAGCTTCTCCTTTACCCAGTTCCACTTCCGCCCCTTCCCTCCTGCAGGACTTGATACCCAGAGCACACCTAAAAATCATTATGCAGGTAAATCTCCATCTCTGAGTCTGCTTCTCAGGAAACTCAGAAGTGATAAATGATTGTCCCAATTTGGAATGCTGTTTACCAGGGGGATCTTTGTTTTGTGTAAGTCTTCTTGTTGGCAAAGGCCATGGTTATTCTATGCTTTATACAGAGTGAAGAAGAAAAAAAAAAAAAAAAAAAACACTCACTGCCACTGAGGCAATTCCAACTCAGAGTGACCGTTTAGGACAGAGTAGAACTTCCCTATAGGGTTTCCAAGGCTGTAAATCTTTTGAGGAAGCAGACTGCCTCATCTCTCTCCTGAAGAAACAGCTGGTGGGTTCAAAGTGATGACCTTCTGGTTAGCAGCTGAATGCTTTAACCACTATGCCACCAGAGTGCCTCACAGAGTAGGTATTCAATAAACACATAGAAGGAAGAAAGGTGGGAAGTGGGGAAAATAGGATGGTCTTAAGGGAGGGAGAAAGGCAGCAGAGAGTACATGGATGACACTAAGTTAATTTATGAGGTAAAGTAAGACAGCTCCAAGAAAGTGATGTTTAAACTGAGAAAAGGAAAGAAATTAGCCAACAGCAGATGTGAGGAGGCAGGAGTTGAGGAGTAGAAAGACATATTCTTCCAGGCAAAGACAATAGCATGGGCAGAGGCACCAAAGTGGGACCTGGAGGAAGTGAAATAAGTCACTGAGTAATGGGCAGAGGGGTGCAAGATAAGACTGGAGAAGTGGACATGGCTGGACCCTAAACCATAGAACATGGCTTTAGCTAAAGGGAACTGGGGAGCCTGGAAGAGTTTTAGCAGGGAAAGACATGGTCAGGTTTGCATTTCAGAAAGATATCCCAGCTGCCACATAGAAGATGAGTGAGAGAACATCTGGGCAACAGTCATGACCCTGGTGAGGCTATGGTTTGATGAAGGTAGTGATGGTACAAATGGTTAACATGCTTGGCTGCTAACCAGGAGGTGGGAGGTTCAAGTCTACCTAGAGGTGCCTTGGGAAAAAGACCCAGAAGATCAACTTCCAAAAAATCAGCCATTGAAAACCCTATGGAGCACGGTTCTACTCTGACACACATGGGGTTGCCACGAGTCAGAATTGACTCTATGGCAACTGGTTTTTGTTTTGTTTTAGTGATGGTGGAGATGGAGAGAACTAGAAGTATCAGAAACTTATTTGGAGGTAGTATTTTCAGATTTAGGTGCTCTGGTGGCATAGTGCCTAAGGCATTTGACTGCTAACAGAAGGCTGGTGGTTCAAACTACCAGCCACTCCTCAGAAGGAAGACTGGGCAATCTACTTCCGTAGAGATACCACCTCAGAAACCCAAAGAGGGGTTGCTATGAGTCAGAATTGACTTGATGGTAATAGGTATCTTCAGATTTACTGCTTGCTGGTTTCGATGTCAGAGTGAGAGGAACAGAGATGACTCTGGGAAGATACCTAGATTTTGGGTGAAGCCCTGGATGGAGAGTGGGGCCATTTGCTGGCCTGGGGGAAACTGGAAGAGAGGCAGGTGTGGGAAGAGTTGGGAAGATCAAGAGTTCCAGTTGGAGAGCTTGTGGGACAGTCAAGGGAAGAAATTCAGGCATCTGTGAAATAAAAGAATCTGGACCTGAGAAGAAATGTTGAGGCTGGGAACAGAGATGTAAGGCTAGCTTGCAGATGGACTGTGAGTCCTTGAAGGCAGGGACTCTATGTGGGGGTGGGCGCCATAATCCCAGCATAGCCTATGCCTGGAACAGAACCCATGCTGGGTAATCATTTGCTGGGTGGGTGGACGGATGGATGGGTGATGGCAAGATGAACAGGCAGATAGATTTGTTTTCTTCCTGCAGAACCCCAGACTCCTTAAAGGTGGAAACTGGACCCTCTCTTGATGCCCACAGCTCACCCCAGGCCTCAAAAGTGACCAAGATATATAGGATGTTACTGTAGCCACCACCATCACTGCGAAGCTGATAGAGACAGGGTGAGGAGGAAGCAAGAGCCATAGTGTTTGCCATGGTCTCCTCACTTTATAGATAGGGAGCTGATGACAAGAGAGGGCCAGAGCCAGGGTCCAGCTCCTGGCCTAGTGATTTTTCTGCAGTATCAAGTTAACCTCTCCACCTCCACAGGCATTTTCAGGAGTACTAGACAATAGATACTTCCCTGATCCAGATGAAAAACTGAGGCCCAGAGGAGATCAAACACTTCCCCAAATCCACACTTTCAGGTAGCTCTGGGGAATTAAAATAAACTAGTTTGGGGTTTATGATTTGATTTCAGATTCATAGCTGGGACACTGGTCACTGCGCACTCAGTGGGTCCCACTTTCCTCCATAGCCAAATGAGGATGGAGAGGCTGGACTCCAAGCTGTGGGAAGGCTGGGCAGTGAGTGGAGCAGCACTTGGTAACCTGCAGAGTGTTGCAGATGCTCTCTGAGCTGGTGGGTGGACTGCAGGGCCCTGCCTTGCCCCCACCCTGGCCCCAGCAAGCCCTGGCTGATGTCAGTGAGTCTGCTGGCCAAGGAGGCTTGCTCAAGGCCGAGATCAGAGCTGAGATGGAGTATTTCTGAGATGAGGCCATACGAGCAGCATGGGGCATTCGATGGGCCAGAAACTGAGCTGGCATCCATCCTCAGCCTCCCTGGCTGAGGTTCAAGGCTGAGGTGAAGGGGACAGGAAAGAAGCTTCATGTTGAGCATCTGCCTGTGGACTTAGCTCTGGCCCTCCTGCCCCAGTGTACACATGGGCTTTAGAAACCCAGCATCTACCAGCCAGGTGGTGGCAGAACTGAGGCCCAAGGCTTCTGACTTGGTGGATCATAATATTTCTATTGCCTTGTGCTGCCTGTTTCATTCATTCATTCATTCAACCTTCCTTCCTGGCCCTGTCCTGGGAGCTGGAGACTCAGAGAGGAATCAGATAAGCCCCTGCCCTCAGGGTCCTGGTCTGATGAAGAAACAACCACCTAATGACAACATGAAAGTTGTATGACAAGGGCTGGGGGAGCCCCAAGCGAGTGAGCGGGGCCCAATCCAGGCTCAGGTGACAAGAGGCTTTCTGGAAGAAATAGAATCCATAGGAGAAGAGGAGTGCCCAGGGCTGTATTCCCAGAGGGCAGAGAGCAGGGAGTATGAGAGCCACGAGGGAGGAGCAAAGCACAGGAGGGCACAGTCTGATCGCAGAGAGGCCCTTCTCGGGGTGCCTGGGTGTGGTGACCCCACTGCTCCTTTGGCCCTCTGCCCAAGTTCTGGGTCCTCTTACCCCTTCTCAGACTTGCCTACCTCTCAGCAGTGGGGGATGAGAGAGAGGAGATGACATTCCAGCAAGTTGTGAGAGACAAGCAGGGCTCTGACCTCAGGCCCCTGAGGCACATCTCTCTGGCTTAGGCAGCTGTCTCTGTGCACAGAGATCATGGTGTCCAAGTGGGTTCAGGACTGAACACCAATGAAGGCAGGCCACCTCATCCAACCCCCATGTCTTAAAAACTAGTTCATTCACTCATTAATTCACTCAACAAATATTTATTGAGCCCCCACTACATGTTTATTAAAATATATAGTTATCCCCACAAATTACAATCACCATCAGAAACAAAGATTAATGAATATAGTCTTTCTCTAGACATGAATGGGGACAGCTTGGAAAAAGCAATGAATTTGAATTCAGAAAGACTGGGCCCATCACCTAGTGCCTCGGCAATATGAGATCTCAGGTGATCAACGAGGATAACAATACTTACACCTCCTAGAGGGATCTGAGGATTGATGGAGCAAGGCATTTACACAAAGCACCAGCAGAAGCTCAGAGGTATTTGCCCAGCTCCTCCTGGTCAGTGGGGCCAGTGCCTTTAACACACCCTTCTCTGGGAAGGGAGTGGATGTTTCAGGAATGAGGCAGGTCCTGAGGAAGAGCCAGGAGGCCAGAAGGAGCAGCTTTGAGACACGTTAAGACTTGCCTGATTTCCTCACTTGGGATGGGATGAAGCTTTATCCCTCAAGTCCCCTGAGGTGGGTGGTGGCCCTAACCCAGAGGTTGGTCTGACCTTTCCCATCAGGAAATCATTAAGAACCTCTCCCTGCAACCCACAGCCGGGGAGCAGTGACCAGAGGCCCTGTCGTCCAGATCTGGGTGGTTGGAAGAGGTGTTCCACTCATAAGATTAATGACCCCGAGGAAGAGCAACCTTTTGGAAATGACTGGACCTCTTGGCTGAATCACGGAGAAACCCTCACCAGGACTCTGTGGGAGCCCCCAGGATAAAGCCTCCCAGAGAGAGGATGATCTCATCAACCAGTGTGACACTAGTGGGCATGGGGATGGGCAGGTGGGCGTCAGGCTGGGCTGGGTGTTGCCACCACGCAGACACCCCTCTCCTCACCAATAACTCCTCACAAAGCTCTGCCCCAAAATACCGCCAAGCAGGACAGCTACAGCGAGAGGGAGGAGGGTAGACTCAAGGAAGATCTCCAACACCATCTGGGGTAGATTTAGACCGGGAGGGCATCCTGAACACTCCCTTCTAGGGGGCAAGGATTAAGATGGTGCTGCTCAGACACAGGGGGCTAGACCAAATGACCACCAAAGGATTTCCTAAAAGGATCTGAGTTGGGAAGAACAGGAGAGAATACACTTTAGCTTGTCACCAGACTGGGAATCTCAGCCGAGACCTGGGTTGTGGACCTGCTTTGTTGTGAGAATCGGGCAGGTACAGTTCCTCTCTGGGCCTCAGTTTCTCCTTCAGATAATGAAGGGCCTGGGCTTAAGGCACTGAGGACCCTTCTACCTCTGACTTCTGTATAGCTCCAGACTGGACAACCAAATATGGAGACCCCTTTGGACTCCAGGCTAAAATTTGCCTTCTTTGTGCCCAGAAATACGCAGAACCAGCCTAAGTTTACACAGCAAGTTGAAGACATTCCCATCATTTATTCTCGACCTAGAAGACTGAGACACTCTGCCAGTACCTCCTTTTGCTCATCCCTCCCCTGGATTTCTGTGCAGCAAATGTTTGCAGTGTGTAACCACGTCCCGCCTGTCTTCTGTGGGCAGCCCTGCGCTGTGCCTCTTGCTTCCCAGCATTCAGCTTGCTGACCACAAGTCTCCTTGGGAAGTCTGGGTATTTTGGCCTGGCCTGATCTCAGGCCATGAGCTGTCCACCTGGCTGGGCCTTGGCTCTGCTTCAATCACTAAGGCAACCTCCTCACTAGCCCCCGGCTGCTGGGCTCTACCTCATGACTGCTGCACAGGTACTTCTTCTGGTCCTCAGGTCTGCTCATATCTTTGCCTGACTCAGAAAGTTGAGGGCTCCCCACAATCCAAGACAGGGAAGGAACCTCACTTTTTGAGGACCTTCTGCATAGTGGATAAGGCACTTGACTGATAACCAGAAGGCCAGAGGTTCAAACCCACCAGCCACTCCGTGGAAGGAAAATGGGGTGATCTACTTCCATAAAGAGTTACAGCCTCAGAAACCAAATGGGGGTTGCTATGAATTGGAAATGACTCGATGACAGTGAGGTTTTTTTTTTTTTTTTTTTCCTGCCACAGACACATGGAGTGGCCTTCTCATACCTCACATGGACCTTACTCAGGCCCTCTGGGAGATGTGGCTTCTGTGTAACCCTGGAGTGGCCCCATGGAGCCAGTCCTTTCAGTTGCGGCCTGAGGGCTTGCTGAGCCAGGCAGCCTGCTGAGCTAGGTTCCCTTTGCTCACTGTGTGATTTTAGGCAAGTCACCCTCCTCTTCTGCAAGATGGGGATAATAATTCCAATCTCTGATCTTGCCAGGTTGTTGCCAGGATTGAAAAGGGCTATTATGCATGAAAGTACCCAGCCCAATGTCTGGCTCATGGTAGGGGTGAGCTGCTGTTACTGATATTCCAGAATGTACCTATCACTCAGTCATTCGTCCAAAAACACTATACTGAGCTGTGGACCAAACCTTGTGCCAATTCACTCGTGCCCAGTAGTGAATTGGGTGTACTGCCCTGAAGCACTCTGTGATTGGGAAGAGGAGACAGGTGTGGGGAAGTCAGTCACACACTGTGGTCACAGCAATGGGATCCCAGGAGGGTCACTTAAGCCCCATATCCTAGAGGGCTCATCTTGGAGGATGAGTAGGATTTGACAGGAGAGCAAGGCAGGAAAGATCAGCACCGGTTAAGGGCTGGGAGCTGGAGTGAGTGGGTTTAGAGAGTCCAGAGTTGACCTGAGTGGCTAAGCCCTGTAAGACAGAGAGAACTGGGAAAGGAAGTGGAGAGGAAAGAGGAGTTTTCCATAGGACCTTCCCTCCTAGCTAAGGAGCCTGGGAGGTGGGGGGTGGAGAGAAGGATCTCAGCAGTGGGGGGAGAATGGCAGTCAGATCTGTGTGTGAGAAAAATCCTAGAGGTTTTTCTCTAAGCTTCATCACTGGGGCTAGAACAAGGGAGATCACCTCCCAGGTGAGACAGGTGGCCCCTCCCAGGAGGCTGGATGCACAGAGCTGCAACGCCATCTACTGTCCACTTGAGCAGAAGCCACCAGTCCCAGGAGCCTGGTTTGGAACAGGAACAGGTCCCAGTGGACTGAAACACAGCAAGTAGTCCCTACTGGGTCCACTGTCCCAGTCTCACATCTTGGACCTCTCTAGGTGACTCACTGGCCACAGGCTGTTTCTTTCTTTAATGGGTTCTGACCACATCACTTCCTTGCTCAGAAATAGTTCATGACTCCCCACTGCCCTCAATTTTATGCATGCTCCTTAGCACTCAGGGCTCTCCTGTCCTGGCCTCTGCTGACCTCTGCAGTCTTATTTCCTATACACTGCAATCCTCACCAGCCCCCAAAATGCTGCATAATTTCCCCGTCCTTGTGGCTTTACATATACTCTTGCTTCTGCTTAAAATACCTTTCTCTACCTTCTTGGTCTACAAAACACAGCCATCAAAGACAAGAGCAAATGTCTCCTCCTCTATGAAGCCTTCCTTAACATACCTTTCTCTCAGAGGTCAAACTAAGCACAGAGCCTGCCCTACAGTAGAAGTTCAATCCCATTTCTCTCTGGGTCCACACAGTCCCTATGCTGCTCTTTATCGCTGCATAGGCCAGAAATGTTTCTGTGCCTAGACTCTGAGTCCTTTGAGGGAAGGGACTCTGTGACCCATTGTTGCCCAGCATACAATCTGGCATCAAGTTAAGCAGCATTTATTAAGCAGCTAATATGTGCTGGTCATTTCTTTCCCAGGCTTCACTCATTACAATGACTCATTTCACCTGTGTTGAACTCAGGAGCCTTTACCACTTTGCTCCTAGCTCTTCCTGTCAGTCAAAACATCCTGCCATTGACCTGATGCATGAAAGTCAGGTATGGCTCACTTGAATCTCACCTGGGCAAATAGAGGGTGCAGTGAAACCAATGTTATAGCCCCTTCATCTGTGACCAACCCAAATGGTATGGCTCTGCTCATTGTGTCGGCCCCAAGATGCCTGGCCCTCATCCCTGTTGCAGCTTCTCCAAGCCAGTCCCCTGCCAGTTTGTCCTCTTGGGTCTGTAGCTCTGGGCTGGTCTCCTAGGGTCCTCTGCCTCCCAAGGAAACCCAGTCCCAATTTTACCAGAATCCAAGCCCTGCTGGAGCACTGACCCCAGGTCTGATTTCTGGAGGTCTGCAGGAAGGTGATACTCTCGCTTCCCTGTCAGGGTGGCCCCAGGGGCAAGCCAGACTCACAGGCTGGGCAGGAAGACTTCATGGCAGTCTGGAAATAGACCTGCTATCCCACAGCACTCAGGGCTTTTGGGGAGCCATGAAGCTCTACTGGGAAACTGGACGGTTGACGGGCAGCAGTGGGAACCCCAGGAGCCATCCTGCCCATTCCTTTATCCAGATGGGGAAAGTGAGGTACACGGAAGGGCCCTGACTTGTCTGAAGTCACACGGGAAGTCGGAATCCAGGCCTCTCGATCTCCAATCTTGAAATCTTTGTTATTCCACCCTGTTACTTCTATCCAAAAGCCCTAAGGAAGAAGTTTCAAGAGATACTCGAGGGGCTCTGTTTATAGGCTGACTGACTTTGGTGGAAGAAAAAGCTTGCTCACTGAGCATCCACCATGTGCCAGGTGTTTATCCCTCATAGAACTGTCAAGGAGAGATCATTATCCCCATTTCACAGATGCAAAGTGTGAGGCTCAGAGTAAATGAATGACTTTCCCAGTTGACAGAGCAGGTCTGTAATAGAGCTGGGATTCTAATGTGATCTTAAGCATTATGCCAGGCTCTGGATGGCTGAAGGCTGATGTACAAGAATTAAAACCAGAATATCACAAGATAGCTAATAAACAAACATGAGCTTGACTTTCTGAGACTATCAGGGAGGAGGGAGGGCTTCCTGGAGGGGAATTAGTGGGGCACTGGGTGAAGCCTTGGAAGAAGGATCCACACTGGACAGATAGGTAAGGAGGAGGATTTTCCAAGTGGGAGAGACTGTGTGAAGAGCGCTACCCATCCCATTGGCCAAGCTGGTTGCTTGGGCATTGCTCTCTTCCAGACTGCAACAGCAACTCAGTCATCACAGCCTCCCACCCATTCCACCTTAGGAATTCTCTTTATTTCACCCCCACTGCTGGCTCCTCTTTACTTCATACTTTACTTCTGTCCATTCCCACTGTCACCACATTGGCCAAAGCAACATGACCTCTGTATACAGGC
>NW_006921661.1:4726976-4733073 GCF_000298275.1 Orycteropus afer afer | reverse complement strand
CCCCCCCCAGTTTTTGGGTGCCATTGATTCAAACTCACAGCAACCCCCCATGTAAAAAAACAGAACTGCTTCATAGGGTTTTCTTGGCTATAATCTTTCCCACGCATCACCAGGACTTTTCTACAGAACAGATAGGTAGGTTTGAACTGCCAACCGTTTAATTAGCAGCCAAATGCTTTACAGCTGCACCACCAGGACTCCTTGCTACCCCTCTAGCGCACCTTTCATACCAACCTTGAGTGGTCTTTATTAAACTCAAATAATTTGGCAGAGGTACACTTCCTCCTTAGAAGCTTTCAGTGCCTGCCTCCATCCTCCAGCATGGTGTATGTACAGGCTTGGACTGGCCTCTGCCACTCTCTCCAGTCCCATCTTGGGACTATCTTGAACTCAATATTCAGTGACATGCAATACTTGTAATTTCTCCAAATGCTTTCTTGGTTTTTGTATATTCTAATACACACACACACACTCCAGCACCAAAGCGTCCCGCCCTCTAAGGTCTGATGCCAGGCTCCTGGGGCCCGCGCCTGCGCCTCTCGGACTAGTGGGAGGAGCGCGGCGGAGGGGCGCTGACTTGCGTCCAGGTTCTCTCCACAGCTCTGCGCGGGGGAAGGTTGTCCAGGGCCAGAAGACGCACTGGAAAGTCAGTTTCCGCCCCCTCTGGGTCCAAGGAATATTTATGGGCATGTGGAGGGCCCTGGGGGCGGGAGGAGTTGGGGGCCGCAGCTGCCCTGCGGGCGGGAAGCGCCGCGCACTTGGGTCCCCTGCGGTCCACGGCGGGGGGCCGGCGCGTGCGGAAAGCGGCGCGGAGCCCCCAACCTCAGCGCCAGGCCGCAGCCGATTAGGAGCTGACCGCAGCCTGGAAGCAAAGCGCCCCCAGCTGTTTCCTTCCACCCTGGGGTGGGCGGATGGAGGCGGGAAGGAGCTTTGAGGAGGGAAGGAGGCAGATGTGGAGTTCGCCTGCCTAACGGAGTCTGGCAGCCAGAGGCGCTTTTCCTTCCCAGCCTTGCGTGACCTGCGCCACTTTACAGGCAGGAAACTGGGGCCATCCCAAGGCCAGAGCTAAGAAGGGCGGGGCTGACCCCAGAGATCTGCCAACTGCACCATCCAGCGTCACTGTAGGCCGCCCAGAGCAACTCACTAGTAAGTAGCACAAGAATCACAGGGATGTGAGTGAGGGAAACCACCGGTGACATTCACTAAATGCAGAGTCCAGGGCTTCATCTCCCAGAGATTCGGTAGGTCAGGGGTGAGACCCAAAATCTTTTTAAAACAAACAGGAAGCCTGTATGCCACACGTGGTGAAACACTGGCGAGAAGATATTTTGAAATAGAAGGCTTCTCTCAGCTGATGCCTTGGATAAAGCAGGGGTGGGCAGGACAGAGAAGTGGAGAGCCCTGGACTTGGCACTGATAGAGTCCAGTCATGAAGCCAACATTTCCTGGCTGAGTAACCAGGGGCGGGTGATTAACCTCTCTGTACCATGATTTTTCTCTTGCATTAAAGGGAAATAACATTTCGCCTACAGGATTCTGTAATGTCAAGATCTATGTGAAGTCCTTAGAAAACTTCACCACCACCATCATTATGAAAATGCATTGACACCAAGACATCAAAATTCCAGAACTCTGGGAACAAACAGAAGATTACAAAGGTTTCCAGATAGAAGAAAATGTAAGGGGCTTCATACAAAAGGTCAAGAGTCAGAATGGCATTGGATTTCCCAATGGCAAGGTAGAAACTAGAAGACAATGGCAAAATGTCTTCAAAATTCTGAAGATTTCCATTCCTGAATTCTGTGCCCAGCCAAATGATTATGAAGAGTGAACATTGCAGTCACGTAAGGTCTTTTACATGCCTTCTCAGGAAGCTCCTGGAGGATGCACCTCAGCAAAAATGAGTGAGGTGAACCAAGAAAGAGGAAGAAGATATAGGATCCAAAGAAAAGGAGATGTAACAAAAGAGAGAGGCAAGGAATCCCAGGGCCAGTGGTGCCCTAGCAACTAATGCAGACTGGAGCAGGATGGAGGATTCTGGGAGAGATTCCTTCAGGAAGATGACATTGGTAGAATATCCAACGCATTTTGACATATTGAGAGGAGATTTACACAGCTGTAATTGTTTTGCAGGAAAGGAAAAGTAATCATAGAATATTACATAGCTCAGTTGTCAACTGTATTTACATGGCATAATAATGCAGATAGTGAGTACTGTTCCAACCAAACTTGCAATGCAATTTTACTGGAACAGGAGACAGGAAATGTATGTGTGGACATGGTGAAAGCAAGGAAAAAAGAGAAAATACCTAAAACTGAGAAATCCAGAAGTAGCAAGTAATTTAGAGTTGAAGGCAGTTGCCTCTGTGGAGTGGAAATTTGGGTGTGTATACACACACACTTACACATACCCTTTGAAGGGAGAACTGCTGTTTTCCATTACAAACCTTACAGACTTTGTAAAATAGCCACAACAATGAACACACACATGCTGGCGATTGTGAGGATGACACAGAACTGGGCAACATTTCATTCTGTTGGACATAAGGTCACCATGAGTCAGAGTTGGCTTGACAGTAGCTATCAATTGTCTATCATTCTAGACTTTCTAAACTGTATATATAATATTTTTACACTGAGTGGCAAAAAGCACCTATACAGGGCCACTAGTGTTAGGGAGGCATTTTGTTTTACTGTTTTTTTAAAAATTAATTTTATTGTTGAAGATACACATAGCAAAACATAAACCAGTTTAACAGTTCCTAATATATAATTAGTGGCACTGATTACATTCCTCAAGCTATGTAACAATTCTCACCCTTCTTTTCTGAATTGTTCCTTCCCATTAACATAAACTCACTACCTCCTAAGTTTCCTTTCTAAAATTTTCAGTTATCATTTCAATTTGATACCATATAGATAGTTCTTTAAAGAGCACAATGTTTAAGGCAGACATTCTTTACTAATTATTTGGTTTGCAGATGACTTCAGGAGACATTTTTAGTTTAAGGTTTAAAAATTATCTCAGGGCAATAGTTTTGGGGATTAATGTGGCCTCAGGGAATTCATGTAGCCTCAGTAGCTTCAGAAAGTCTAGAGCCATGAGAATTTAAAATTCTGTTTTGCATCCCTGCCCCAACCCTAACCACCCCCACCACCCCCCACCTTTGTGATCAGGGTTCTTCCATAGACTTTGATCAAAATGTTCAGTAATGGAGCCAGGTACCATCCAATTCTTTTGGTCTCATGGCAAAGGAGGTAGTAGTAAAGGAGGTAGTGTTCATGGAGGCATTCAGCCATGCATTACGCTTCCTCCTCCTATTCCTGACTCTCCCTTGTCCTGTTGTTCCAGATGAATAGAGATGAGCAGAAAGACATTTTTCACAGAAGGCTTAACCTGATACTGACCAACTCTGCAGTATTAGCCAGACAAGAAAATTCTGGAGGACTCGTCTGGGCAGCCAAGCTGGGTGGGTGGAAATGCACCTTGTCTTTCAAGGCAAGGTCAAATGATACACCATTAAGAATCCTGCTATGAGCACTGCAACCTAATATGATGCAACCTAATAAGGAATGCTCCCTCATTCCTTATCTGACCCTCATCTCAGTGATCATTTTCTGACTTCTACTTTATTTTCCCACTAGACTGAACTCCTCAAGGACAGTGACTTCAGCCTACTACCTACCACAGGGCTTAGCATCCACGTACATTTTTATTGATCTAATGGGGCAAGACTATAAATTTGTTGGCAGGGAGCAGGAAGAAGAGATGAAATGCCAAGCTGAAGAATCCAGATTTGACCGAATCAACAGTAGGGATCATACTCACTTAGAAAAGGATGAGTCATTGTTAGAAGAGTTTGAGGTAGACAGGATACCGACAGAAGGACTGAGCCAGGAAGGGGCTATTCTGCAACTAAAGAAGACAAAGAAGGGAATATGTTTGGGGTCTGGAGAATGAATGGGGGCAAGAATCTGGGGAAAAGAAAAATCATTTGGGAGCAGCTGGAAAGGAATAAGGAGTAGGATCTTGTAATACGTAGGTTTAAAAATTAGTTACACACTACTACTTGTCAGTGCTTAGTCCATGGCTACCACTCATCTGTCAGTTTGCTGTACTGTGGTGGCTTGCATGTTGCTGTGATGTTGGAAGCTATGCCACCAGTATTTCAAATACCAGCAGGGTCATCCATGGTCGACAGATTTCAGTGGAGAGTCCAGACTAAAATAGACTAGGAAGGAAAACTGGCAATCTACTTCTGAAAAAATTACCCAGGAAAAACCTTATGAATAGCAGCAGAACACTGTCTGATACAGTGCCAGAAGAAAAGCCCCTTTGGTTGGAAGGCACTCAAAATATGTCTGGGGAAGAGCTGCCTTCTCAAAGTAGAGTTCATCTTGATGTAGATGGAGTAAGGCTTTCGGGGCCCTCATTTGCTGATGGGGCATGACTCAAAATGAGAAGAAAAAGCCTTCAAACATCTGTTAATCAGAATATGGAATGTATGAAATATGAATCTAGGGAAATTAGAAGTCAAAAATGAAATAGAATGCATGCAGATCAACAATATCTTAGGCCTTAATGGGGTGAAGTGGACTAGTAGTGGCCATTTTGAATTGGGCAATCATATGGTTTACTATGTTGAGAATGAAAAACTGAAGAGGAATGGTGTCATATTCACCATAACAGAATATTTTGAGGTCTATCCTGAAGTACAATTCTGTCAGTGATAGGATAATAGCCATATGCCTGTAAGGAAGACCAGTTAATATGATTATTATTTAAATTTATACATCAATCATGAATGCTAAAGATGAAGACATTGAAGATTTTTATCAATTTCTGCAGTCTGAAATGGATCAAATATGCAATTAAAATGCATTCACAATTACTGGTGATTTAATGCAAAAGTTGGAAATGAAGAAGGTATTAGTTGGAAAATATGGTCTTGGTGATAGCAATGATGCTAGAGATTGTGTGACAGAATTTTGCAAGACCAACAACTTATTCACTGCAAATATATTTTTTCAGCAACATAAATGGCAACTATACACGTGGACCTTGTCAGATGGAATACACAGGAATCAAATCAAATACATCTGTGGAAAGAGATGATGGAGAAGCTCAATATCATTAGTCAGAACAAGGTCAGAGTCCAACTATGGAATAGACCATCAATTGCTCATATGCAAGTTCAAATTGAAGCTAAAAAAATTAAGTCCATGAGAATCAAAGTACAACCTTGAGTATATTCCATCTGAATTTAGAGACCATCTCAAGAACAGATTTGACTTATTGAAAACTAATGGCCAAAGACCAGATGAGTTGTGGAAGGACATCATAAATAAAGAAAGCAAAAGATCATTAAAAAAAAAAAAAGGAAGAAAAGACTAAAATTGATGTCAGAAGAGACTATGAAATGTTCTTGAATGTAGAGTAGCTAAAGCAAAAGGAAGAAATGATGAAGTAAAAGAGCTGAACAGAGGATTCCAAAGGGCAGCTTGAGAAGACAAAGTGTTATAACGAAATGTGCAAAGACCTGGAGTTAGAAAACCAAAAGGGAAGAACATACTTGGCATTTCTCAAGCTGAAAGAACTAAAAAAATTCAAGCCTTGAATTGCATATTGAAGGACTCGATGGGCAAAATATTGAATAACACCGGAAGCATCAAAAGGTGGAAGGAATACACTGTACCAAAAATAATTGGTTGAAGTTCAGCCATTTCAAGTGGGAGCATATGATCAAAAGCCAATGGTATAGAAGGAAGAAGTCCAAGCAGCATTAAAGGCATTAGTGAAAAAGAAGCCTTCAAGAATTGACACAATACCAGTTGAGGTGTTTCAACCAACAGATGCAAACTGGAAGTGCTTACTCGTCTATGCCAAGAAATTTGGAAGACCTAGCCAACTCACTGGAAGAGAGCCATATTTATGCCCATTCTAAAGAAAGGTGATCCAACAGAATGCATACATTATTAAACAATATTATTAATATCACATACTACATGCACATAAAGTTTTTTTTTTTTAATTTTATTTTGATTTGGGTGAAGATTTACAGAGTAAATTCACTTTTCATACAGCAGTTCACATATA
>NW_006921661.1:4706905-4725656 GCF_000298275.1 Orycteropus afer afer | reverse complement strand
TACATTATTCTTTAGCGTTGCATAGTATTCCATTGTGTGTATGTACCATAGTTTGGTTATCCATTCCTCAGTTGATGGACATCTAGGTTGTTTCCATGCACATGCACATAAAGTTTTGCTGAAGGTAATTAAAAAACAGTTGCAGCAGTACATCGACAAAGAAGTGCCAGAAATTCAAGCAGAATTCAGAAGAGGAGCTGGAATGAGGGATATTATTGCTGATGTCAGATGGATCTTGGCTGAAAGCAAAAAAAACCTGAAAAGATGTTTTTATTGACTATACAAAGGCATTGGGAGCTCTGGTGGCATAGTGCCTAAGGAATTTGACTACTAATCAGAAGGCTGGCGGTTCAAACCCACCAGCCACTCCTCAGAAGCAAGGTTGGGCAATCTACTTTGGTAGAGATACTGCCTCAGAAACCCAAGGATGGGTTCCTATGAGTCGTATCTGACTCAATAGCAGTGAGTTTGTTTTTTTGGTTTTATGCAAAGGCATTGGACTGTGTGGACTATGGATAATATTGGGAAGAATGGGAATTCCAGCACACTTAATTGTGTTCATGAGGAACCTGTACATAGACCCAGAGGCAGCTGTTTGAACAGAATAAGGGGATACTGCACGGTTTAAAATCAGGAAGGGTGTGCATTAGGGTTCTATATTTCACCATACTTATTCAGTCTATAGGCAGAGGAAATAACCTGAGAAGGTAGACTAAATGAAGAAGAATTGTGGCATCAGAATTGGAGGAAGATTCATTAACAACCTGCAACATGCAGACGACACAACTTTGCTTGCTGAAAGTGAGGATAACTTGAAGCACTTACTGATGAAGACCAAAGACTATAGCCCTAGGTATACATTACACTTCAACATAAAGAAAACAAAACTCCTCACAACTGGACCAATAAGCAACATCATGATAAATGGAGAAAAGATTGAAGTTGTCAAGGTTTTAATTTTACTTGGATCCACAATCAATGCTCATGGAAGCAATGGTCAAGAAATCAAATGATGTATTCCAATGGGCAAATATCAGAACATTCCTGAATACAACAATACAGATAGTCACTATTCATTGATTCATCTGTACAATTATTAAAATATATGTCATCTCAACAATAGACCCAAATAATAGGATCTTGGCACCACAGATTCTTAGCTAAGAAAAATTTAAAGTAATACGATCTTAGAATAAAAAATCAGTTCTTCCATCTAGAGGGACGTTAGCTCTCTCTCCCAAACCACACCCTAAACAGGTAACATATTCACAAGAAAAGGACAAAGGAAAATAGCATTTTAAACTTTCTTGGTGACACACTTGTTGTGTGCTGCCTAGCGAATTCTGATTCACAGACCCTATAGCAACCCCATAGGACAGAGAGGAACTGCCCCACAGGGTTTCCTAGGCTGAAGTACTCACAGGAGCACTTTGAAGACTAAGGTCATTTCTCCTATGGAGCAGCTGGTGAATTCGAACTGTCAACCTTTTGGTTATCACCATTGCACCACGAGGGCTCCTTTTTCATTGTGGCTGTTGTTATGTTCCATCGAGTCCCATCCAACTCATAGCGACCCCTCCTTGGGTTTCCAAGGCAGTATCACTACAGAAGTAGATTGCCCACCTTTCCTTCTGAGGAGTGGCTGGTGGGTTTGAACCGCCAGCCTTCTGGTTAGCAGTCAGGTGCTTTAGGCACTACGCCACCTAGGGATCCTCTATTCTTCATTGTATTGTCTCCAATGTGCTGAGCTAGAATCTAAAAAAGGCCAGTTTCTCATCCCTGCTCTGCCCCTGCCTTCCTGAGTGACCTTGGGCAAACGCCTTTAGCTCCTTAATTCTCAGTTTGGACACCTGTAAAATGCAGTAAGAATTTCTCTCTTGCCTAGCCCTCAGGATTTACTCAAGAAAGAAATTAAAGTCCTGTCCACATATAGGTAATTTTTCCTTCCTTGATAGTCAGGGGCTCTGTGAGGCCTGCAACCATAGCCATCTTGTTCTCCACAAAAACCCCCAGCACCTGGCACAGAGAAGCTGCTCAATAAATATTTGCTGAATGTATGAGTGGTCAGTACCTAGTGAGGGCTGGGCACATAGAGGGCTCTTAATACTTACTGAACAGAAATTATCTTTTTCTTTAGAATCACTCTAACCCACGTTTTTTGTACAAAGCAGGCCCTTGGTAAATGTGCATTTCTTTGGTTGGATGGATGTGGCCTCCTGGGACTACAAATTCTAATCCCAGACTGCTGTGCGATTTTGAACAAGTCTCTTTAACATTTCTGTGCCTTGATTTCTCCACGTATCAATCAAAAGGAAAAAAGGTAGAAAATGATTTCTTGCATTTGGGAAGCATTCACTTGGGGAGGGGAGTAAGCAGCAATGATCGTGCACAAAGAACCCCTGAGGAGCCCATAAATGTCCGTACAACTTGGGGCAGGCAGGTGGAAAGGAAGAATACTGGCTAATGAAAAGCTCTGGAGAGAGGCTTGGATGGGAAGAATGATTCATCTCCCAGCATCTCCAGCCCAAAGACACTTCTCTTCATTGCCCCTCGGCCCTGACTTCCACAGCCAGTCATGCTGAGCCGAGTCTTGCATCTGGAGGGACATTTACTGGTCACAGAGAAAGGACATGGAGGTGTTGGAAAGGAAGCAGGAGAGGTCAGGGCAGATGTTTCCAGATTCTCCCCTCTCCCCGGGGATCGGGCAGGCAGAGTCCAAGTCTGAGGCCTGCTTCCATCTGGTTGGTCTCTCTGGCTCCCAGGGCTCTGGCAGAACTGTGAAAGCCACACCCAATACATTTCCATTGAATTTGGAATGTTCTGGGAGAAGTGAGAGAGGCGGAGGATCAAGACAGTACACCAGCTGCCGCTTTCCCTACAGCATGAAGGGCCAGGACAGGTGGTAGGGACTCAGGGCTGTTGAGCACCCTGGTCACCTGGCAAGGCGTAGTCAGGCCTTTGTCTGAAAGAGATGCTGAGACCAAGGACAACTTTGCTAGGGACCCTGACCAGTCAGTCCATCTGCAGACTTTTGGGAACCACTCATCTGTCAGATTCCCTTATGTGAAAACTGAGGCCCAGAGAGAGGTGGTGATTTTCCAAAGTCAGACAGCAAGTTAGTAGAGCCGGGGCTTGAACCCCTGCCTCTGGCTCATCAGCCCAGTATTCTCCCCACCCACCCCAGCTCTGGGGTTCCTGGTAGCCACTCTCTCCTGACCCTGAAAACTGCTCACAAGTCCAGCCAGTGTTGCTATAAACTCTCCCGGGCTCAGGCTGTAGTGGCCAGAGCTGGGCTGGAGCTGGGCTGCAGGGGATAGAGTTACCTGTTTGGAGAAGGCCCCCCCCTCAGGAGCCGGTCTCTCTCCAGCTTGGCAGGACAACTTGGCGAGGCTGGGCTCCTGAAAGATGCCAGAGCTGCTACAATGGAGGGCTTCAGCCACACAACACCTCCTTCGGGGCTGCTGTCACTAAACCCAAGCTGACACCCTGGCTCTGGGCAGAGGATGGTGGGGGCGGGTAGAGGAAGGCGAGGTTGTAGGAAGGCTTTGCCAGGCAGAGGTGTGGGCTTGGCCTCTGCAATACGGGGCTTCTTTCCCACCTCCAGGGCTGTGCTCAGGCCAGGCTTCTTTCCTTATAGACACACCCAGTCTCTACCGATTCCACAAAGCCTCTTTGATTAATGGTGCCACGAACAGTCCTTCAGAGGATCCAGAATTTGGTTTACTCTTTGGGCCTTTGTCACTCAGTCTGCAAAATGGCTAGTTGTATGTATGCAGGTATCTCTAAGATTCCCATCAGCTCTGTGTCGGGCGGGCCCCCAGATGAGGGCATGAGCCCTTGGCAATCCAGGTGGCTGATTCTTTCCCTGAGGAGAGGGGTTTGGAGAAAGACCTTTATTTCTCTACCATACATCAAAGCAACCCAAAGCAGGAAGAAAATCCAGTCAACCATATTTTCCAGATACCTTGTAGGTCTCAAGAAATATGTGTTGAATAGATGAATGAATGTTAAGGTTCATCCTAAGAGTAATTTAAAGAATGCTGCCTCTGCTTAAAAAAATAAAACCAGATCTAGTCCAACTGCTCTGCTCTTATCTAACAGAGGAGGAAACTGAGGCCCAATGAATGGCCCTTCTTGCTGAAGGTTATACAGGGAGCACGTAGCAGAGCCAAGCAGGTGTCCCGAGGTCAGCTGTTTAAACATTGCCCTTCTGATGGGTGACAGCCAATCTGAAGGCCACCCCACTGCTCAGGCTGTCTGTCTTCTGCAGCCTCCCTGACTTCCATCCACATCCTGAGCCTCTTGGAAATGCCTGTCAATACCTGGGCTAGTTCTCCTGCCCTCTCCTTTCTTTGTATTTCCCCCAATTTTCTTGACCCTCTACTACAATCTATAACCTTGGGCAAGTTGTTCAGCTTCTCTGAGCTTGAGCATCCTTATCATTCAAGTGAGAGGAACACTACCAGCTGTGAGGGATTTCTGTGAGATTCAGAAGCTCTAGCAGAGAAATTACATGATAAAATCAATAGATGCTCCCCAGGTCCTCAGGCAGGCACTTAGTAAGTCCTCCATCCAAGGCTTTGGAATCCTGCTTGGACCTAACAGGAAGCACCAAAGGAAAGAGGAATGAGGAGGCCCTGGGGTAGGAAGCTTGGAGTGAGGGTGCTGTGCTGGGTGGCAGCCAGCAGGTCTGGCCCTGTGCCCCAGGGCAACCACCTTTCTAAATCAGATCCTTCCCGCAAGCTGGCTCTGACGAAGGCCCTGGCCAAGCACAGCAGAACCTTTGTGAGCTCTTGGCTCTCCTCACTGCTCCCCCCTCATCCTTGTCATCGCCTGCATGGAGCTGGGGGTGAGGCTCCTTCAGCAGTCTCTAACTGCCTTAGCCCAGTGATCAAGGCCCGAGTCTGGTCTCAGCCCCTCTCCAGGCCCATCTATCTCTCTCCCCATCTTCCTCTCCCCTCCAGGCTGCAGTCTTACCTTTGCACAAGTAGTTTCCTCTCCCTTTGATTCTCTGGGGGAAATGTGAACTGAAATGGATGCCAGGGAAGAGCCATTCCAACCCAGGGAACTGGAGGGACCTGGGGGGGGCCTTTGCTCCAGGAGAGGTTAGCATTGTGCTCCCACCCTCTGCTGCTTCTAGAGCAATGCTTTAGCCCCACCCCAGCCAATCCAAATACTCAGAACTTGGTTTAAGTCTCTACTGGCCTCTTATTAGCCTAGTGGCTTCAGTTCCGAGTGTCACTTTCCTCCTCTGTACAAAGAGATAAGAACGCCTGCCTTGTACAGGACCCTAGTAGGGCAGCTTTCCATCCACTTCAAGGACTTGAAGAGACTCCTTGGGCTCCTGTCCTTGCTCCCCGCCATACACACACCCAGGTGGCTGTGCCAGGCAAACTCAGCAGCACCCAGGATTGCTTGGGTTCCAGGAACCTGAACTCTGAAATCTCCCTGAGGTCTAGCCTTACACTGTTCATTGCTCAGATTATTTTTCCTGAAACCTGGAGCCTTGGGCAGACCTACTTCCTTCCTCAGGTCAAGCTGGAGGAGGTCTCCTGTGACATTCTCTCTCAGTACTGTCCCCATTCACCCATCACTCCCTTGACGGTAAAGCCTTGGCCTATCTTATTCACCACTGGATTCCCAGGCCCTGGAACAAGGTAGGCTCCAAAACCAGTACTGCCTGCCTGATGCAGGTCTCTCACCTGAACCCACCTTCCGCCAACCCCAGGACTCATTCTTTTCCTCCCCAGGGATCTTGGTGCCTCCTTCACTCCCTCTCTTTCTCCACTGGCTCTTTCCCACCAGGAAGTAACAAAATTGTCCCTTCTTCAGAAACCAAACCCTAACTGCCCTCTGCCATGCAGCCATCCCACCTTCTCACTTTCCTCTGCTTAGGGTCTAGCCATGGTCAAGAGCCCGTGTCTCCACTGTCTTGCCTCCAACTCCCAGCACATCCAGACTATGCTCCTCTAGAGAGATGACCATTGCCTCCCCTTCTCTGTCCCATGGTGAAACCCACTCCTACTCTACCATCAGCTGCCACAGGCTCCTTGATGGAGGACTTGCTAGAGTATATGTGCACTGGTAACCCAACTGAAAAAAGACAGTAGATTTCTCCTTCACTTCTTCCACTAAAATAAATTCTAGGTACCTCAGTATTTCCAAGTAAAAGTAATGAAATCATACTAGCAATAGAAGGAAGTAGGATTTTTTGCTAAAATCTTGTAAAAACTTTGTAAGTAAGGCACAGAACTCAGAAGGTATGAAAGAAAAGATTGATAAAGCTGACTTCAAAAAATTTGAACATTTTGCATGGAAAAAAAAAAGCCCTAAATAAAGTCAGACAAATAACAAAGAAAATATTTGCACATAGGACAGACAAAATACTAATTTCCTTAATTTTTTTTTTTATAAAGCAATAAGAGAAATACATTTGGTCATATTCTTTACCTAATAGGAAGTGCCTAAGGCACTTGACTGCTAACAGAAGGCTGGTGGTTCAAACCCACCAGCCATTCCTCAGAAGGAAGATGGGGCAATCTACTTCCATAGTGATACTGCCTCAGAAACCCAAGGAGGGATCGCTATGAGTCAGGTATGACTCGATGGCACATAACAACAACAACAATAGGACGAAAATATATTACAGATAAAAGAAATACAAACATTTTTATTCCTGTCAAAAGATACTTAACCTCACTCAGAATAAAGTAAGAAATTAACTAAAAATAATAGTGGAATGTACATTTTGAGCTAAGTATCTTAGATTGGCATAGATCAAATAAGATGATATTTGTAAGATCTACTTGTACATGTTTACAATAATGTGTAAAATATCTGTTGCATCAGTTTGGGGAAAAAAAAATATATATATATACATATATACCAAAGATTAATAGGGGTTATCACGTGTAGGAGGGAGGGGGAAAGGGAGAACTTCTGTTTGCGGGCCATTGAGTTTATGCTAATAGTGGTGGAATATTTTGCAAAAGGATAGCAATAATAGTGGCACCACATGAAAAATGTCATCAATGTCCCTGAGCTGTAAATGGGGAAGTGGTTATGTTGGTGTACTTCTGTGTATGTTTTTACCACAATAAAAGTTAAAAAAAAAAAGAAAGAAAGAAAGAAAGAAAAGATATTTGTTACAGCATTGCTTAGAGCAGGGGTCAGCAAACTTTTTCTTTTAAGGCCCAGATAATAAGTATTTTAGGCATGAGGGCCATCATGTCATTGCAGCTAGTTAACTCTGCCATTACAATGTGAGAGTAGCCATAGACAACACAAACAAATGGGCAGGCTGGGTACTAATAGAATTTTATTTATGAACTATGAACACTGAAATTTAAATTTCATATACTTTTCATCTGTCACAAAATAGTCTTCTCTTTTTGTTTCTCCCCCCTCCCCCAATCATTTAAAAATGAAAAAAATAAAATTCTTAGTTTGTGTGCTTTACAAAAATGGGAGTGGACCCAATGTGGCCAATGGCTGACCCCAGGTTGAAAGTGACAAAAGACTGTAAACTATCACAATGTCCATTTTTGGAGTGGCTAAATTCAGTACAATATATTTCCCAAGATGGACTACACCTGGAGACCTTAAAACGCTTGCAGCAGAGATGTGTTTATGAGGTGCCTCCATCTGCATTTTGAAAACAGGGGCTGCTACACACACATGCATCTTTGTGTACCCCTACAGTGTCCCTGGGATATGAAGAGAGGCAAGTGACTACTTGGGGAGGCTGAGGGAACCAAGAATGGGAGGAAAAATTTTCAAAGCATATCCTATTGCTGTGTCTGAACTGTATTACTACCATAAGCACATGTTAATTACTCAAAAAAAAAAAAAACCTGAAAGTCCCCCAAATAAAGATATTGCCTGAAACAAAGGGATCTGTGGTGAAATGAATTTGGTGAATGCAGGATTAAGTAAGGTTGAACAATCTTTGCTGTAGGATTTGAAGTGAGGTGGCCTTTAATGCACTGCTGTGCCTTGTGGATCTGCCTGAGGAAGACAGTCTTATGTGGCACTTCCCACGTTATTTGCTGGGGCCATCTGTCCACAAAGCATCTCTGGGGACTAGTATGCAATGGAATAGACATTGGGCATCACTGCCTCTATCATCAAATACAAATGTCTTCACTCTCATAAATCTCTGCACACACACACACCCCCCACACACACACACACAGCATTTTCTCAAGCACATACCTCAGGCCACTGATGTCGTGAGATGCTGTGCAGTCCAATATTCTTGGGAAATACTACAATGCCAAAGTGGATGACAAATTATTGCTCACACTTCTCTCAGCTTTTACTACTTCTCTGCCTTTACTCACACCATTCCTTCAATCTGGATTGCTCTTTGTTTTAACCCATCTCTGTCTGACAAAGTTCTATCTCAAGACTTGGGTCTCATGCTTTCTGCACCACGATGAGGGCTTCTTATATCCTAGCAAATTCTACTAGTGCCTAACAGGTGTCCTCAGACATTTCATGAAAGAAAAAAAGTAATTACTGAGTGCAGTGGAGGAATGACTGGAGGGAATGAGAAGGTGGGTGGATAAATGAACAGATGGATGGATGGGATTGACTGTGACTGGGTTAATGAGTGGGGGATGCAGTAGCTTGTTACATCTGTGTCTAACAAATTGGTGCTGGTGAAACTTCAGCTCTGCAAGTCTGACTAAGGGTCCCAAAGCAGCTTGTTGGCCAGCTTTCAGACAGCCCCCAGATCTCTTAGTCCTAAACCTCCATCTAGGGCTCTCATCCCTGTCAGAAGCCCCACTGAGAAAAGTGCCCAGCCCTAGATTTGGGTCCAGGGGGCACCTTGCCACATTACCTGTCCTTGTCTTCCGATAGTCCTTATAGGTACTTCATGGGAGGTGGCACCCTCTAAGTTGGTTTGACCAGAAAACCTGGTGGGACTCTGCAGAAACTGGGCTTCCCTCACTCCTCACCTCAGCTCTGTAGCTCATGGGCCGCCCATCACTGCCCCACTAAGGACTGTATAAGGGTGGATCTGCATAGAGCCCCAAAATGGCAAGAAGATAATTGTCTTGCTTATCCTCGTAAGAAATTTGCCTTCCAAGCAGGTTCCTCTGGAACCTTCAGCACATTGCCTAACCTCTTTGAACCTAATTTTCCCCAACTATACAATGGATAGATTTACCTCATTAGCTATTTATGCATATGAAGTTAATATCATAGGACCTGGCACACAGTAGGTACTTTGCAGCAGTTCCTCTCTCTTCAACCAATTCTGAGCTGCTACAGAGAGCTTGTTTCTTAGTTTTCTGTTGTGTGGTATCAGGACATTGAATGAAAGATAAGCTGGGCTGGATGGAAGAGGGCACCTGTGGTCCAGTCCATGCCAAATACAGGTATGGAGGCTTCAAAAGCAGCCTCACCCTCTAGGGAAGGCTTCCCCAAGCCTCTCCCCTCCAGGATTGTTTTTTATCATGCTGTCCTGTTACTAACTGGTTTCCCCCTCCGTCTCCCTCTCACTCCCACTTACCTCCCACAGATGCACCACCTCAGATCAGGTGCTGGGGATGACTCAGTTCTCTGTCCCCAACACCCTCACCCAAAGATTGGCACAAAGCAGGCTCCAGATGGAATTGTGGGAAAGGTTGTTCTCTGCAGCTGGCACTGAGCCCACTGCCATCAAGTCAATTCCGACTCATAGTGACGTTGTAGGGTTCCCAAGGCTATAAATCTTTACAGACGCAGACTGCCTCATCTTTTGCACATGGAGCGGCTCAGGGGTAGAACCAACAACCTTTTGGTTAGCAGTCAAGTGCTTTAACCACTATGCCATGAAGGCCCCTTAAATAACCTTGGCAAAAGTGGGCAGACACTGGGAGCCTGGGCAAGGATGGTGAGTGGTAGTAAGAGCCAGAAGTGGAGAGGTCTCAATGAAGGACAAACCACTTTATGATTTGTTCTGGCACATTCATTTACTAAACTCAACAAGTATTACGTGCCTAGTGTTTGCCACACTCTTTGCATATTCTGACTTGGGATACTATAGTGTATTGGTTAAGAGTTAAATCTGGCTCTATGCATTCTTGGGCAAGTTCCTGAATGTCTCTGAGCCTCGGTGCTATCATTAGCAAAATGGTTATAATATCCAATATTTCACAAGATTGTTCTGAAAAATGAATTCATTTATGTTGGCTGACACATCCCTGATAGGTAACTGTTCACTAACACAATTATTAAAGATAATAATCCTGAGGGTGATCCTGTGTGGTTAGAGCTAGGGCTACAGCAGGCCAGCAATCCAGTTCCTTGAAAACTGGGGCTCAAAAAGGCAAAGGCAGAGCAGGAACAGATACCTACCTGGCTGAGGGTTTTCGGGTGCTCCCTTTCCATCTATGCTGTTGTTTTTCTCTGAGTTTAGAGCCTGCCGAGAAGGCATGTAGGCTGGTTCACCAAGTGCTCCTTTGGGGAAAGTGGTATGTGAAGCTGAGGTGCAGTTTGCACATAACGGTGCAATAAAGGCGACTTCCTGAACTTACAGCTGAGGATGTACTTAAGGAGCAAGCCACTGCTGGGCCTGCAATGTGCTGCTCTGAGCACCTCCTCTTTCTGGCTGTCCCTTCAGCTGAGTTATAGCCTATCCCAGGAGAGTTTACTGCTTCACCCCACAACATTCTTTTACTGGAGTTTGGGGCAATAATAATGATACAAGTGTATTTGTATGATTTTCTGCTGTTTCCATAGTGCTTTTATACCCTCAATCTCATTTGATCATCACAATATTTTATTTTTATTAATGGAGAGAAACTGAGGCTCAAGGAGTTAAGTAACTCACTTGAGGTCTTAACCAGGTATTTTCACTAAGTCTAGTGTTCTTTCAACTACTTAGAATAAGAGCTAACACTTGCTGAGTGCCTCTGGGTCCCAGTCTCTGTAACTACCCTATGCAGCCAGTACTGTTATTATTCCTCTAACAGATGAAGATGCTGAGGGGCAGAGGTCAGGCTACTGACCCTAAGATACACAGCTAGTAGGTGGCAGAGCTAGGGCCAGGCAGTCGGGTTCCACAATCCACACTCTTAAACTCTTATCAGGTTTAAGGGGCAAGGTTGTGGTAGCTTCTTAGCCACAGGTAGCTAACCGAAGGGAGCGAGTAGTTGGACTTCGGGCTCGGGACCATGGTTACAGGGGACATCAAGCTCAATTGGCATAACATACTACACAAAAACCTTGTTCTACATCTTACTTTGGTCAGTGCCGACTGGGATCTTGAAATCTTGCAAGCCGCCATCTAGACACAATGATGGGTCTCTCCTCATCCAGAGCAAAGAAGAGTGAAGAAAATCAAAGATTCATGGAAACAATTAGTTCAAAGGACTGGTAGACCATGCGATCCTCAGACCATGAGACCAGAAGAACTATCGATAGTGCCTGGCTACCACTGTCAACTACTCAGAGGGGGATCGGTGCAGGGGATCCTGGATAGAGTGGGAGAACAATGTGGAACAAAATCCTAAAAAAAGACCAGATAGAGCCTGGTGAGACCCCTGAGACTATGGCCCCTAGCTACCCTTTAGGTCTGGAACTGAACTCACTCGTGTGGCTTCCAGTCAAACAATAGACAGGCACAAGGGGTGAACATTTACATCAGGGAGTTACACTCCTTGGAGTGATCAGTCATGGGAAAACAGAAGGGCAGTGTTGCACAGGGAGACAGCTTGGCGGGGGGGCGGAAGTACATGGGAGGGAAGGGCACAGAGAAGAGGTAACTACAGGGAGGAAGTGGGAAGAGAGCTGTTACATTGTGGGGAATTGCAGTCAATGTCATGAGTCAAAATGAGTATGAACTGCTGTATGGAAAATGAATTTGCTGTGTCAACTTTCACCCAAATCACAATAAAAAATTAAAAATACCATCCAAAAAAAATTTCTATGTCAGGTTTCTTAACCTGGGCATTATGGACATTTTGGGTCAGATAATCCTTTGTTATGGGGGCTACTGGGTACACTGTAGCTGGTGGTGTAGTGCCTAAGGCATTTGAGATTGCTAACTACACGGCTGACAGTTCAAACCCACCAGCCACTCCTTGGAAGGAAGACTGGGCAATCTACTTCCATAGAGATACCACCTCAAAAACCCAAGGAGGGGTTTCTGTGAGTAGGATCCAAAGGCAGTGAGTAGGATGTTTAGCAGCATTTCTAGCCTCTATCCACTAGATGCCAGTAGCACTTACTCCACCTCCTACCTCAGTTGTGACAACCAAAAATGTCTCCAAACCAAACCAAACTCACTGCCACTGAGTCACTCATAGCGACCCCTCCTTGGGTTTCTGAGGCTGTATCTCTATGGAAGTAGATTGCCCCGTCTTCCTTCCGAGGAGTGGCTTGTGGGTTTAAACTGCCAGCCTTCTGGTTAGCAGTCAAATGCCTTAGGCACTATGCCACCAGAGCTCCTAAAATGTCCCCAGACATTGCCAAATGTCCCTAGGGAGAAAAATCACCCCCAGTTGAGAACCCCTGCTCTGTGTTATCCTATTCTAAAATGACAACATGAAGTTCTATTTAAAATAGGACATTTGGCATTTTAGACCAAAATACGTTCCTGTAGACCAGTTCCCAAAATGAATCAACATTCAGATTTCACATTCAAACAACCTTAACTGCTTATCTCCTATGCCCAGGCAATTATAGACCAGATGAAAAATGAATTGATGCTTAGGAAAATCAAGTGACTTGCCTAGAATAACAAAACTAGTATGTGGCAGAACAGGAACTTTTTTTTGGTAGCATTAATTCTGAGTTGACATATTCTGTATTTTCTCAATTCTAAGATACACTTTCTCCCAACAATGTAATGGTTTTGAAATTGGGATGCAACTTAAAAACTAATGTGTTATTATAATACCAATAATTTTATTCTCCTAAAAGCTACTATTTAATTAAAAGTGTATCTCACAACTAATAGACTCTTAGAATTGAGAATTGAAAGCTCTGGATGGGTGATGCTGATAGAATCAGACGGGAAGGGCAGGGACAGAGCAGTGCCCTTCCTACTGTAAGAGGATGCCCAGTCCTCTGCTGCAGTCATCATCCATCCCAACTCTATACCCTTACTTGCTGATGTCCTGTCTAGCCTTCATGACCTCACTCATACCATACTCCTGCAAGAAGCCTTTCTAGGTCCTTTGATGTAAATCTTGCCCTTTGCTAATTTAATCTGGAAGCTTTTGTTTCTATCAAAGGATTTCAGTAACATGACATAGTATATAGCTGACTAAATACTTTCTCCCTAATTAGGGGAGGTATTATCATTTTTGCTTTACAGATGAGAAGACTGAGGCCTGGAGAGAACCTAAAGTCTCTTTGAAGATTAGTGGAAGGGCAGGGAAGAGACGTGAGTCTCCGGGTTCTACCCATCAATACTTAATACAACCAGCTGGTTAGCAGGCAGTTTAGCCAAGCCTTCCCTTGGAGAAAGTGGAATTCCAAGTTGTGGTAAGATTTGCCCATGATTCCAAAATAAAATTGACATTTGAGCTTAGAGAAATAACATCATCCAAAGCCCCACAACTCCCAAGTGGCAAGGCTCAGACTGGGTTTCATCACACCCAGCCCTTGCTCTTTCTCCTGCTCCTTACTGCTGGTCTGTCCAGCCATGAACCCTCTCTCATTCCAACACTTCTAGGTCCTGGCCAGACCTTCCTCCACTCTCCCAAGCAGGAAAGGGACAGCAGCCTCTTCCAGGCCACAAGAAAATGAGCACCCATATCTCTGTTCTTATTGATGACAGGAACGTAGTCTTGCCCCTCCAGGATAGCCCACCAGTGCTCTAACTCTTCCAGAGCTGGACCTCAATCTTCTACCTAGCATAGTGATGTTGCAGAAGGGGTACTCTTCATGCCTCCTCTTAGATACTTCCAAAGCCCCAGACCTCAAATCAAAGTCAGAGCTAGAAGAAAGGGGACATGAAGTCAAGTTCCAATAGTGATGCATTTGACAAGTCACTTAGGGATGCCACCATCAGTCTCACGGCAAGATTGAAATGGCAAATGTTTGTGAAGACCCTTGGTGCACTTTGAAGTGCTGTAATGGAGGTTGAGGCTGGCTGTATGGGGTAATGCAAAGAGCACAGGCTCTGACTTTGGACACACAGGGACTGTGTGACCTTGGGCAAATAACAATCTCTTTAAAACTCAGTTCTCATTGTAAAATGGGGATAATATCAACCTCATCAAATTGTGAGTGTTAAACAAGATAATACACATAAGGCATCTCACACAGTACCTGGCATACAGGAGTCACTCAGTAAATGCTAGATTCTTTCCTAAGTGTAAACTTAGGAAGCATAGCAGAACTCAATACCTTAATTTTATTAGTTAAGCTCACTGCTAAATTTCATGCTGTGGGTAGGGATTTGAACCTCAACTGAGTACTGAAATCGCTAATGATTTTAAAGTACCAGCTGCCACTTTATTCTAGTTATCTTTCTTCCAAGGAAACTGCAAAGCTGGAAAAGGAATTGCAGTTCACAGGAAAATACCATTAAATGATGGTAGTAATTTAAAAGTACACATCTATCCCTCCACACTGTTTCAGGTTTGTTCCCCTTCTCTATAAAAAGGCTAGAGCTGAGACCTAAGTAGGTTCTAAAGAGGGCAATGAAAGTTATACAGGTTGTGGTTTGAGAAGGAAAAAAAGAGAAGGAAAAAACAAGGCAGGAATTACTTGGTTTGGAAAGGAAAGGGTAATACGGGTGATAAACAGGAGGGTATTATATAGCAGAGGTGGGTGGTGAGTCACATACCAAGGTCACTATTGTGGCAGGGGACTGGGGGGAACAAAGAGATCATGTCTCAAGGCTTGGAACACTTTTGGGGAAAGATTATACAAATCACAGATGTTACTAATTATGATTGAGAGTGACCAATGCAGGGTTTGTTTTTCAGTCTAAGCATGTTCTCTCATTTTCAAAACATGCCCAGAAACTGCAGCTGGACTTGGCTCTATGCATGTCATCTATGAAGGACCTGTTCTTCCAACCAGTTCACATAGGCATAAGCTCTAGGCTCAGTATCTCTTAGCTCACCCCTTGACCAGAGGGAGGTGGCCAATTCCTGATCAGGACTTCTAAAGGTTTCATGGCTTGGCCCCTAAATCCCTTTCCATCTTCATCTCTGGCTGCTTTCTCCTCCCTCAGTCTTCTGTTGTTGTTGTTAGGTGCTGTTGAGTTGACTCCAACTCATAGCAAAGCTATGTACAACAGAACGAAACGCTACTAGGTCGTGTGCCATCCTCACAATCTTTACTATACCTGAGCCCACGGTTCCAGTCACTGTGTAAATCCATCTTGTTGAGGGTCTTCCCCTTTTTCACTGACCCTCCATTTTACCAAGCATGATATCCTTCTCCAGGGAATGGCCCTCCTGACAACATGACCAAGGTGGTCAGATGTAGGTGAGATAAAGTCTGCTTCTTCTCACTTCCAAGGAGCATTCTGGCTACACTTCCTCCAGGACAGATTTGTTTGTTCTTCTGGCAGTCCATGGTACTTTCAGTATTCTTCATCAACACCACAACTCAAAAGCATCAACTCTTCTATCTTCCTAATTCACTGTCCAGCTTTCACATGCATATAAGGCGACTGAAAACACCAAGGCTTGGGTTAGGTGCACCTTAGTCTTCAAAGAGACATCTATGCTCTTCAGCACTTTAAAGAGGTCTTTTGCAGCAGATTTGCCCAATGCAATATGGTGTCTGATTTCTTGACTGCTGCTTCCATTGGTGTTGATTATGGATCAAAGTAATATGAATCTTTCACAACTTCAATCTTTTCATTTATTGTGATGCTGCTTATTGGTCCAGTTGTGAGAATTTCATTTTCTTTATGTTGAGGTGTAATCCATGCTGCAGACTGTAGTCTTTAATCTTCATTGTAAGTGCTTCAAGTCATCTTCACTTTCAGCAAGCAAGGCTGTGCTGTTAATGAGTCTTCCTCCAATCTGATGTTCTTCATATAGTCCAGCTTCTCAGATTATTTGCTTAGCATACAGTTTGAATAAATATGGTGAAAGGATACAACCCTGAAGCACACCCTTCCTGATTTTAAACCATGCAGTATCCCCTTGTTCTGTTCGAACAACAGCCTTCTGGTCTACGTACAGGTTCCTTATGAGCACAATTAAGTGTTCTGGAATTCCCTTTCTTCTCAATGTTATCCGTAATTTGTTATGATCCACACAGTTGAATGCTTTTGTATAGTCAATAAAATACAAGTAAACATTTTTCTGGTATTCTTTGCTTTCAGCCAAGATCCATCTGCCATCAGCAATGATAACCTTCGATCCATGTCCTCTTCTGAATCTAGCTTGTATTTCTGGAAGTTCCCTGTCAATATACTGCTGCAACCATTTTTTAATTATCTTCAGCAAAATTTTACTTGCATGTCATATTAATGATATTGTTTGATAATACTCTAGCCACTCTGAATTTCTCATTGGTCCTAGAACATATAATTTGTTCATTAATCCCATAACTATGGAACACCTATTAGCTGACAGGCACTGTTTTTAGCAGTGGGGATTCAACCTCAGTGAACAACAGTCTCTCACAGAACTTATATACTAGTTCAGAAAGACAAATTATTTCTGGTAAAGGTAAGCAAGTTTTGAAAGGTTACTCAGAGAAGGCCTCTCTGTAGAGGTAATATATGAGCAAAACCTAAATGATGCAAGAGTGAGCTAAGAGGTAAATGGGCCAACACCTTTCAAAACACAGCAAGTGTAATATAAAGGTCTTGAACAAACTTCTCTGAATGAGCTTAGTGAGTGAGAGAAATTGAAAGAAAAGCATAATAGTTAGACAGAATGAACATATTAAAGACTAGATGAGGCCAGAGGCTGGCATGGACCAGATCACGTGGGGCCTTGGAGCCATGGTCGGGGGCTTTGATTCTGGTCTTAGTCTGGGGGACAGCCTCTGAAGGTTCTGAAAAGAAGCAGTGTATGCCTATTCAGTGGGAAAAAAATGTAGGGGGAGAGACTTCCGGTAAGATGGAGCAATAGGCAGGTAAGTGACACATACCCTCTTCAACAAAGAAAAGAAAAACCAATTGACAGAGATACAGAAGATAATCCTGGAGCTATGAGCTTTGAAAGGAACTATACAGAAGTGGATTAGGTACCAACTAGTGGAAAAACCAGAACAAAAACAGTGAGTACAGAAATGATCAGAGCTGCAGACTGTGAGTTCTGATGGGACCAGCAGCCTGAATATTTCCAAGTGGTGTTAGGACCTGAGAATTGACCTAAAGATCAGCCCTGGTCACCAAGGGCTGCAGGGACAACTGTGCTGATGGCCTATGACTAGGAAGGGAAACAGCAAGGAGGGAGACAACCTAAGCTGTTGACTTTCGGCTGTCCAGAGTACCAGCCATTTTGATTGTTTACATGTGGCAGCCTTTTTGGATATTTAAAGTGACCAAGGGCATAGCCATTTTGAATGTTTACAAGTGGCAGCCATTTTGGATATTTAAAATGACCAAGGACGCGGCCATTTTGAACGTTTACAAGCAGTGGCCATATTGGATATTTTAAGTGACCGAGGGAGTAGCCATTTTTAATGTTTACAAGCAGTGGCCACTTTGAATATTGAAAGTGACTGAGGGCACAGCCGTTTTGAATCTTTACAAGTGGCAACCATTTGGATTTTAAAGTGACAGCATTCTCATTCGGATTTCAGGGACCTAAGAATAGGCTGTTTGCCAAGATTGCCTGGGACATATGAGACGCTGACAACAGGAAAGGAGACAGGTGGTGAGTGTATAAGTGCTGTCAACTATTGAATAGAGGAGCACAGCAACAGTACCCTGCTTGCGTAGGTAACATCCAAACAAAACAAAGAAAACGAAAATTGTGGGCAAGTCACTCCAACATACAATCACCAATTAAATATAAACACAAAAACATCACAATGCCTTGGAGACAACAGAGCATCAAAGTCCACACAAAGAAGCAGGATAAAGCAGGAGAAACAAAGGACCAGGTATAGACCCAAAACATATCCCTGAGGAAGACGCAGCATTGGAACTTAGGTATCTTCAATGAACTGAGAGACAGATTAAAGAAAACACAAAGAAAACCCTAGAACAATTTCAAAAGAAAATACAAAAACAAAATGGCAAAATAAATGAAAAATGAGAAGTGATACAAAATCTACACATAGAAATTCAAAAGATTAATACTAAATTTTCAGAAATAGATAAGACTTTGAATGGGCAAAGGAGCAAAATTTAATCAATGGAAGATAAAATTAGGGAGATTGAAGGCAAATACCCGAACACTTCTTTGGAAAGGGATAAATCAAAAAAAAAAAAAAAAAAGTAAAACAAAAGGGAAAGCCTAAGGTTCATGTGGGATACGATCAAAAAGAATAACCTACGTGTAATCAGAATTCCAGAACAGGAAGAGACAAAGAAAACCACAGAGAAAACTGTCAAAGATTTGTTGGAAGAGAATTTTCCTGGTATGATGAAAGACAAGAATATATCCATTCAGGAAGTCCAATGAACTCCAAACAGGATAGACCCCAAAAGAAAATCACCTAGACATATCATCATCAAACTCACCAAAACCAAAGACAAAGAAAGAATCATGAGAGCAGCATGGGAAAAATGAAAAGTTACCTACAAGGGGAAACCAATTAAGACTGAGCTCAGATTTCTTTTGGCTCTTTCTTCTCTTTTGATGTGTGCACTTATTGCTATAAA